>NW_020173116.1:11901212-11910873 GCF_003031525.2 Neophocaena asiaeorientalis asiaeorientalis | reverse complement strand
GGGGGGGGGGGGTTGGTAAGAGAGGTGGGGAAAAAACCCTGAATAAGAGCACTTAGATGATTTCAGGTTGGTGAGAGCCATGAGCCTATGAAATACGATGAAGAAGTAGAGAGGGTGCTGGGGGAGGCTTCACTGCAGAAGTGATTGTGGCCTGAGTAATGACAAGGAGATCCCCAGGTAGACATCTGAGGGAGACTTCTCTTCACAGAAGGAACACTGAGACAAAATATCTGAAGGAAGAAAGAGTGTGGAAATTTCTAAATAACAGAAATGAAGTCAGTGACCAGAATACAGTGAATATGTGCAAGCGTTGGGTAAATAAAGTCAGAGAGTAGCCAGGGCTGTACCGTACAGGGGCCTGTAGGCAGTAGGAAGAAGGTTGGACTTTATTCTAGGCAAAATTGAAAGCTATTAGAAGATTTAAATCAGAACAGAGAGATAATGTTACCTACAGTTTTAAAATGTCATTCTGACGATTAAAAGTCCACCAAAATGGCTATGATTACAGGCTGACAACACTAAGTGTTGATGGGGATATGGAAAAACTGCAGCTGTCATATGCTCCCAGTGGCGGTACAGATTGGCATGGCCACTCAGGAGCTCTATTTGGTGATTTCTACTAAAGCTAAGTCAGCAAGTCCATTTTTGACAGATACACCAAATAGAAATGCATAGATACATTCACCAAAAGAGACATTTGCTAGAATGTTCATAGGAATAGTACTCATAAGAGTCAAAAACTGAAAATTACCCAAATACCTATCAATAATACAAAGGATAAAACAGGTGTGGTAGATTCTCACAGTGGAATACTATAGCACCATGAGAAACAACTACATACAGATACAAGCAACAGTATGGATGAATTTCATGGATGAATCTCACAGGTAAAATGTCCAACAAAAGAAAAGATCATACTACTTGGTTGCATTTACATAAATTTCAAAAACAGGAAAAATTATGCTGTTGAAAGTCAGAACAGCGGTTTCCCTTGGGGCAGGGGTAATAAGTAACTTGGGGGAACATGACAGTGATGTTTCCATGCTGATCATCTCCCTTTCTCGATTTGGATGCTGGTGGCATGGGAGTGTCTGTGAAGCTTCAAGGAGCTATTCACTTATGAGCTCTCTTCTAAATGTAGGTTATAAAAATTCAAAGAAAGTTCACTCTGGATGCTGTATGAAGAACTGGTCATGAGGGGTGAGATGGCAAGAGGAGAAATGTGGCCCCAGTTAGGAGGCTACTGAAGCAGACCAAGGAAGGGGTGATGTGGCAGGTGTAGCCTGATGACAGTGGACCTGCACATATGGAGACACATTTGGGATACGTTAGACGGTCTCTCTGTTCTTCATATCAATCAAATTCACAACATCAGAGGTTCAGAATAGAACCTAAGGTTTGGCTATCGCTTGTGTAGAGTAGTGAGCACCCTCCTACACGTGGGGCAACGCATGGTGCAGTAATCAACATTTTTCAGCCCTTACAACTTAATGACTTACGTTACACACAGCCATAACAGCAACCCCATCCACCTACCAGCACCAGTTGACTTGGCTCAGGACAGCTCCCCTCTAGAGACATCCTGCCCACAAGTCACCTAGTTTAATCTCACATCCAGTGTTCAGATCTCTTCAGCGTCCTGCAGGAGTTTACTCAGCTTAGGCTTGAGGGAACTCATTCCCTCCAAGGCAGCCCATTCCAAGCTGTAGCAAGTCACTGCTTCCTAACGGGAAGAGGCGATCTCAGCCACGTAGGGATCCTTGTTCCACCCTTTGGGTCCATAGAAGGAAGAACCCAGTCTTCCACATTGCGACACATCCAGTGTTGTCAAAGATCCTGCAACATTCCTTCTCTCCAGACCTAGTACCTGGAGCCAGAGGATCCAGCAGGCCTCACAGCCACTCCGTTGCTGGCGTCTCAAACATGGAGGACACGGGAACTTCATCCCTGACATTCTAAACGTTAGGCTTGTGTTAAAATCACCTGTGGTCTCATTGGGCTTGTCAGTGTTTTGCTTTGCTTTTCCACATTCATTCGTTCTGGCATGACTGTGCACTAAGACACCAATCTTTTTTTTCACATTTCTTGCCTCTAAGCCGTACTTTCTGCACTTGTGCTTCAGCATGTTCCTTATTGTAAGTGAAGGGTCTTACATTTATCCTTAGTCAAAGTCATCTCATAACAATGGTTGGTTAAAGAGGTCATTTATCTGGGAGGCAAAACATCTGGGCTCCCTTCTCAGCCCTCTTGCTAATTAGCTGAGAGTTATGGCAAATTTGGGGGCAAGGGCTGCCCCCCGGGAACTGTCAGTGTTGAGTGAAACTTTGAGCTGAATTACTTAATTTGAAAAAGAAACATTTATCATACGGATACCCTATCAAGTTGGCAAAGACTTTAAAATGACTGTTTTCAGTGTCACATGCTTCCTGTGGGAAGGCAGAGCAAATGTCTCCATGGATACAGTTAGTGAAGAACTTAAAGGTCCATTGCCCTCTGGCCCATTGATTCTAGGAATGTATGTGAAGCTAATCATCAGGGAAGTGGACAGAGATGTTTGGGTAAAGATGACTACTTCATTTTGACCCCTGATAGCTACAAACTGGAAATAATCTAGGTGTACAACCAAAGCAGAAAAGGTAAAGTATAGAGCATCCACTTGATAAACTGAACGATCATTCATAGACCATATTTCAGATAATGTGGGCAAATGTTGTTACTAAGTTTAAAAAAAAGTTAGGGATTAAAATGCATGTATTATATGGTCTCAATTATATCCATAGAAAGACAATGAAATGTTAATAATTAACTTGTGAGGTTATGGGTGAATTTTTCTCCCTCACAATATTCAGGAATTTCTATGTTCTCTCAAGCCAGCGTTGCTTCTACAATATAAAAAGTGTTTTTAAAATTGCAGAAAAATGTTGTTAATACAGTCAGCTCATAGGATTACTATACCAACTTCCTCAAGACCTCTCTTTCTGACCCTTTACTCCCTTCTAATTGGCCTGCATAATAATGCCTGCCCCTCTGTTAACACTTTCTTTATGCCTTAGTGTTCTCCCATTCAAAAATTCATATTTCAGATAATGTGGGCAAATGTTGTTACTAAGTTTAAAAAAAAGTTAGGGATTAAAATGCATGTATTATATGGTCTCAATTATATCCATAGAAAGACAATGAAATGTTAATAATTAACTTGTGACGTTATGGGTGAATTTTTCTCCCTCACAATATTCAGGAATTTCTGTGTTCTCTCAAGCCAGCATTGCTTCTACAATATAAAAAGTGTTTTTAAAATTGCAGAAAAATGTTTTTAATACAGTCAGCTCCTAGAAGGATTACTATACCAACTTCCTCAAGACCTCTCTTTCTGACCCTTTACTCCCTTCTAATTGGCCTGCATAATAATGCCTGCCCCTCTGTTAACACTTTCTTTATGCCTTAGTGTTCTCCCATTCAAAAATATCCAAGAGCTTCTATATACCAACTCCAAATAATAAAGTCTAAATGTTTCAGTCAGGGAGTTAAGACCCTCTATCATAATGAGCTGGTTTCCTGAACTACCTTCTGTCGACACTAGACTATGACTAGAGAGATTAAGGGTTTTGCAACTTTGTAATTTTCTCAGTGTCTGATAGGCACATAGTTAGCACTTCTAGAACAATCAAAATTCAACTGGGCAGCAAGTATATTCCCGTTTTGGAATTTGAGGGAGGAATTTGGGGTCCAGTTTTAGGCAACTAAGACTTCAGAAGCAGTTAAGTGTAGTGTGGAAGGTAGGATTATGGAATATCATGTAACAGTAAAGTCTTTCAACAGATGGCCACTGTCCACAGCTACAGAGGCAAATGAGAAGGAGTGTGTCTCAGGCTAAGCGGGATAAGCGATGTGAGATGGCTGAGGAGGGAAAAATGTGGGTAGCCAGACAGGATTCACCACGCGAGCAAAGGCAGAAATGGGTTCACGCGAGGGCCATTAAACATGTGAATACACTCTCACTGAAGACGTCTGAGGAATCTCATTCCAGGATGTGTTAAATGAAAGGAAAACCAGTGAACACCGCAGACTGGTATCAGTGCAGCTCATCCCAGACCCAGAAGCAGGAACTAAGTGACACTTGGAATGACTTCTGGTCAAGGCCTCCGAGAAAAATGAGTTTCCTTGACTTTCACTCTGAGTAAGTTCATCTCCCCACTGGTTGCGCCCAGAGCAAGTCAACAGGATCCTGTGAGTCTCCATGATTCAGGTGCTCCGAGCTCAACTGGTCTGACAGTTGCACTTTTTAGTGACTGCTGCCTTGTGTTTGGGCTGCAGATTTAAGGTGAACATTACAGGATCTATGAACTTTAAACAGCCAGATGACCTTCCTTAGAAGAAATCTGAGCCATGCATGTTAAGATGAGCATGTTTTCAGTTTAAAAGATTAATACTCACTTTAAATATTGTCATCTATTTCCTATAGCTCTCCTCCCTAAAATTTACACACACACACACACACACACACACACACACACACACACACTTTGGCTGTTAAAATAAATGTTAGTACACCAAAAAAAGTCCCTCCCAGCTGTCTCCCCGTGTACATTTTTTCGAGGGTTGTCTATTTTTTCCCTATTTTTTGAATTCTTACTACGGTCATTATTCACTTGTGCATTTTATTTTAGTAAGAAAGAACTTCCAAAAAAAAAAAGAAAGGACTTCCCCCTTCTACCCCCAGATCATTCTCTTTTCCACCTGCTACCCTCTCTGTGGCCTCCACATTAAGCCAAACTCACCACATTCACAGATTCTTGCCTCAAAGGGGAAAAGGTTTTCTTTTGACAAACTCGCTTATGGAAATCTCTGATTTTCTAACTGTGTGCTATTTATACTTAGCCCTTCAATTAATGTTTGGGAAACCAGGTGTATCGTAAACACCAAGCCAGATCCTGACTTGCTAAACTTGGATTAAATGGAAGCTATTATCATTTTTAGAAGCTGACACCAGGACTATCTGCCCTCCTCTCCCTCCACTCCCCAATCCCCAGAATTTGAAAAAGATTCATTCTGGATTAAACGAATTTACTCTTTTACTTGTACTGATCAAGAGGTAAAATTAAAAAAATATATTCTGAGATTCTGTCTCAGATATTGGACATAGGCTTTCTGTCATAGGGAAAAACCTTTGTATTCTAAGTTAATCACTAAAAAGGTGTTGCCTATAGCGTTAATTATACATCATGGTCCATCTCTGGGAACCCAGCCTCCCACGTAGTGATCATTAAGCTAAAAATAGCTGTTTAGCTCACAGGAGACATCCTGACCAGGCCCACCTGTGAATGCCTGCAGGACAGGAGAAGTTAACACATCCCCTCTGGAGGCTGACCTGGAATTGTTTGACTTTACTCCCTCTCCTTTTTGTATAAAAGAAGCATGAATTCTAACTCAGGCAAGGTGGTTCTTTGGGGTACCAGTCTGCACCATCTTCTCAGTCAGCTGGTTTCCAGATACAGTCCCTGTTTCTTGCCCAAACAACGCACAGCTTGATTTATTGGCCTGTCCACAGTACTACAAGTTTGGACTCGGTAAAAAAAGAAATAAAAAAAAAAAAAAAAAAAAATGTTTAAGGAACCTCCATTCCGTTCTCCATAGTGGCTGTAATTTACATTCTCACCAACAGTGTAAGAGGGTTCCTTTTCATCCACACCCTCTCCAGCATTTATTATTTGTCTAAATTTTAATTATGGAAATTCTTAATGTTGTGAGGTGATACCTCATTGTAGTTTTGATTTGCATTTCTCATAATTATCAACGGTGAGCACATTTTCATGTGCATTGTGGCCATGTGTATGTCTTCTTGGGAGAAATAACTATTAGATCTTCTCATTTTTTGATTCGGTTGTTTTTCCGTTTCAGAAGAATGAGCTGGAGATTAGTGCCTCGTCTGTCGCATCGTTTGCAAATATTTTCTGCCATTCTGTGGATTCTCTTTTCATTTTGATTATGATTTCCTTTGCTGTGCAAAAGTTCATGAGTTGACTAGGTCACATTTGTTTATTTTTGCTTTTATTTTTATTGCCTTGGGAGACACTTTTGTAAATAAGTTTTGTAAATAAGTTAATTTTTAAGGAACCTCCTTACTGTTTTCCACAGTGGCTGTACCATTTTACATTCCCACCAGCAGTGTAGGAGGGTTCCTTTTTCTCCACACCCTGTCCAGCATTTCTTATTTGTAGACATTTTAATTATGGAAATTCTGATCATTGTGGTGATACCTCATTGTAGTATTGATTTGCATTTCTCTAATAATAATCGAAGTAGAACATCTTTTCATGTGCTTTTTGACCATCTGTATGTCTTCCTTGGAGAAATGTCTATGTAGATCTTCCCATTTTTTAAATTGGGTTGTTAGTGTTTTTGATATTGATGTAAATGAGCTGTTTGTATATTTTGGAGATTAGTCCCTTGTCTGTCACATCATTTGCAAATTTCTGCCATTCTGTAAGTTGTCTTTTCATTTTATATATGGTTACCTTGCTGTGCAGAAGCTCATGAGTTTGATTAGGTCACATTTGTTTCTTTTGTTTTTATTTTATTGCATTGGGAGACTGGCCTAAGAAGACAGTGGTATGATTTATGTCACAGAATGTTTTGCCTATGATTTCCTCTACAAGTTATATGGTTTGAGGGCTCGATTTAAGTCCTTAAGCATTTTGAGTTCCTTTTTTTTGTATGGTGTGAGGGTGTGTTCTAATTTCATTGATTTACATGAAGCCGTCCAACTTTCCCAACATCACTCGCTGAAGAGACTGTCTCTTTCCCATTGTATATTCTTCCTTTGTCTAAAATTAATTGACTGTAGGTGTGTGGGTTTATTACTGTTATCTCTGTTCTTTTCCATTGATCCATAGGTCTGTTTTTATGCCAGTACCATGTTGTTTTGATAACTGTAGCTTTGAGGTATTGTCTGAAGCCTTGGAGGGTTACGCCTCCTGCGTTCTCCTTTGTCCTCAGGATTTCTGTGGCGATACTGGGTCACTTATGGTTCCATATATATTTTAGTATTATCGGTCCTTTTTCTGTAAAAAAAAAAAAAATGTCATGGGTAATTTGATAAAGAGTACATTAAATCTGTAGATTTCCTGGCCATTTTAACGATATTAATGCTTCCAATAAAAGAGCAGGTGATATTCTTCCATTTCTTTGAATCTTTTTCAGATTCCTTTATTAATGTTTCATAGTTGTCAGCATATAAGTCTTTCACTTCCTTGGTCACGTTGAATTCTAAGTACTTTATTTATTTTGATATGATTTTAAAAAATTTCATTTCAATTTTTTTCAAAATTTATTGTGGTACAATATGCATAACATAACATTTATCACCTTAATCATTTTTTAAGATTTTTATTTTATATTAGAATAGTGTTGATTTACAATATTGTGTTAGTTTCACGTGTAGAGCAAAGTGATTTACATATATATATACATATATATATATATATATATATATATATATTCTTTTCCAGTTTTTTTTTTCCATATAAAATACACAGAGTACTGAGAACAGTTCCCTGGTATACAGTAGCTCTTTGTTGATTATCTATTTTGTATATCATAGTGTGTATATGTTATACCCAAACTCCTAATTCAACCCTACCCATCTCCTTTCCCTTTGGTAACCATAAGTCTCTTTACTCAGTCTGTGAGTCTGTTTCTGTTTTGTAAATAAGTTCCTTTAATTTTTAAGGACCCTCCTTACCGTCCTCCTTGATGGGTATGCCAATTTACATTGCCACCAACAGTATAGGAGGGTTCCTTTTTCTCCACACCCTGTCCAACATTTCTTATTTGTAGATATTTTAATTATGGAAATTATGATCATTGTGAGGTGATTCCTTATTGTAGATTTGATTTGCATTTTTCTAATTATTGATGTTGAGAATCTTTTCATGTGCTTTTGGACCATCTGTATGTCTTCTTTGGAAAAATGTCTATTAAGATCTGCCCATTTTTTCATTGGGTAGTTAGTGTTTTTGATATTGATGTGAATTTGTATATTTTGGGTTAGTGCCTTGTCAGTTGCATCATTAGCAAATATATTCTGCCATTTGGTGGTTTGTCTTTTCATTTTGTTTCTGGTTTCCTTTGTTGTGCAAGGGTGCAGAGTTTGATTATGTCCTCTTTTTTTTTTTTTCTGCTTTTCTATTTCCTCTGGAGAATGACCTAAGAAAACCACAGTATGATTTCTGTAAGGGAATGTTTTGCCTATGTTTTTCTCTAGGAGTTTTATGGTGTGAGGTCTCCTATTTAAGACCTTATGCCAATTTGAGTTGTCTTTTGTGTGTGGTGGAGAGGTGTGTTCTAATTTCAGTGATTTATATGGAGCTGTCCAACTTTCCCAACACCATTTGCTGAAGACACTTTTCTCCATTGTATATTCTTGCTTTCTTTGTCAAAGATTAATTGACTGTAGCTGTGTGGGTTTGTTACTGGACTGTCTGTTCTGTTCCATTCATCCATAGTTCTGTTTTTGTGCCAGTACCTCATTGGTTTGAATACTATTGCTTTGTAGTACTGTCTGAAGTCTGGGAGAGTTATGCCTCCCACTTTGTTCTTTGTCCTCAGGATTGCTTGGGCAATTCTGGGTCATTCGTGGTTGCATATAAATTTAAGGCTCATTGGTTCTAGTTCTGTGAAAAATGTCATGGGTAATTCGATAGGGATTGCATTAAATCTGTAGATTGCTTTGGGTGGTATGGCTATTTTGAAAATATGAGTGCTTTTATTCCAAAAGCATGGGATATCTTTGCATCATCTTCAATTTCCTTTATTAATGTTTTATGGCTCTCAGCACATAAGTTTTTGACGTCCTTTGTGAGGTTGATTCCTAAGTATTTTATTCATTTTGATGTAATATTTTTGTATTTTATTTTACTTCTTGCAGATTTCTTTATTGTGGTATTACAGTATGCATAATATAACATTTATGATCTTAATTTTTTTCTGTTTTTTTAGCCTCCATGTGTTTTTATTTTTTACAGATATTTTACTGTAATTGATATCTAGTCTCATGGCGTTGTTGTCGGAAAAGATACTTGATACAATTTCAATTTTCTTAAGTTTACCAAGGCTTGATTTGTGACCCAATATATGATCTATCCTGGAGAATGTTCCATGAGCACTTGAGAAGAATGTGTATTCTGTTGTTTTTGGATGGAGTGTCCTGTAAATATCAATTAAGTCCATCTTGTTTAATGTATCATTTAAAGCTTGTTTTTCCTTATTTATTTTCATTTTGGATGATCTGTCCATTGGTGAAAGTGGGGTGTTAAAGTCCCCTACTTTAGTAGTCACATCCCCTATGAATGTGTTACTGTCGCTTTCCCCTTTTATGGCTGTTAATATTTGCCTTATGTATTGAGGTGCTCCTATGTTGGGTGCATAAATATTTATCCATTTTGTTTCTCTTTTCAAAGAACCAGCTTTTAGTTGCATTGACTTTTGCTTTTATCTTTTTCTTTTTCATTTATTTCTGCTCTGATCTTTATGATTTCCTCCTACTAACTTTGGGTTTTGTTTGTTCCTCTTTGTTTTATTTATTTATTTATTTTTACATCTTTATTGGAGTATAATTGCTTTACAATGGTGTGTTAGTTTCTGCTTTATAACAAAGTGAATC
>NW_020173116.1:11809038-11901186 GCF_003031525.2 Neophocaena asiaeorientalis asiaeorientalis | reverse complement strand
GATCTTTTCCTGTAATTGATATCTAGTCTCACAGCATTGTTGTCAGAAAAGATACTTGATACAATTTCAATTTTCTTAAATTTACCAAGTCTTGATTTGTGACCCAAATCCAGGATAGATCCAAGATATGATCTATCCTGGAGAATTTTCCATGAGTACTTGAGAAAACTGTGTATTCTGTTGTTTTTGGATGGAATGTCCTATAAATATCAATTATTTCTAGGTCCTTGTTAAATGTTTCTTGCATTTTGTCTCTTCTATTTCTATGATTTTGGATCATCTTTACTATCATTATTCTGAATTCTTTTTCAGGTAGAGTGCCCATTTCCTCTTCATTTGTTAGGTCTGGTGCATTTTTATCTTGCTCCTTCATCTGCTGTGTGTTTTTCTGTCTTCTCATTTTGCTTATCTTACTGTGTTTGGGGTCTCCTTTTTGCAGGCTGCAGGTTTGTAGTTTTCGTTGTTTTTGGTGTCTGTCCCCAGTCACTAAGGTTGGTTCAGTGGGTCGCATAGGCTTTCTGGTGGAGGGGACTAGTGCCTGTGTTCTGGTGGATGAGGCTGGATCTTGTCTTTCTGGTGGGCAAGTCCATATGTAGTGGTGTGTTTGGGGGTGTCTGTGGACTTATTATGATTTTAGGCAGCATCTCTGCTAATGGGTGGGGTTGTGTTCCTGTCTTACTAGTTGTTTGGTATAGGATGTCCAGCACTGTAGCTTTCTGGTCGTTGAGTGAAGCTGGGTGCTGCTTTTGAGATGGAGATATCTGGGAGATTTTCACCATTTGATATTATGTGGAGCTGGGAGGTCTCTTGTGGACCAGTGTCTTGAAGTTGGCTCTCCCACCTCAGAGGCACAGCACTGACTCTGGCTGGAGCACCAAGAGCTTTTCATCCACATGGCTCAGTATACAAGGGAGAAAAAGTTAAAGTCTCTTGCCTCTTCGGCAGGTCCAGACTTTTCCCTGGACTCCCTCGCGGCTAGCCATAGTGCACTAACCCCTTCAGGCTGTGTTCACGCCACCAACCCCAGTCCTCTCCCGGCGCTCCGACCGAAGCCCAAGCCTCAGCTCGCAGCCCCGCCCACCCCGGCGGGGCAGCAGACAAGCCTCTCGGGTGGTGAGTGCCGGTCGGCCCTGATCCTCTGTGCGGGAATCTCCCCGCTTTGCCCTCCACACCCCTGTGGCTGCGCTCTCCTCCGCGGCGCCGAAGCTCCCCCCTGCCACCCGCAGTCTCCGCCCATGAAGGGGCTTCCTAGTGTGTGGAAACCTTTCCTCCTTCACAGCTCCCTCCCACTGGTGCAGGTCCTGTTCCTATCGTTTTGTCTCTGTTTATTCTTTTTTCTTTTGCCCTACCCAGGTATGTGGGGGGTTTCTTGCCTTTTGGGAGGTCTGAGGTCTTCTGCCAGCGTTCAGTAGGTGTTCTGTAGGAGTTGTTCCACTTGTAGATGTATTTCTGGTGTATCTGTGGGGAGGAAGGTGATCTCTGCCTGTTCCTCTTTGTATAGTCACTTTATGTGTAAGGTTAGGTTGTTTGAGACTTCTCTTGTTTCCTGAGGTAAGATTGTATTGCTATAAACTTCCCTCTTAGAACTGCTTTTGCTGCCTCCCAAAGATTTTGGATCAACACGTTTTTGTTTTTATTTGTTTCTAGCTTTTTCTGAATTTTCTCTTTGATTTCTTCAGTGGTCCACTGGTTCTTCAGTAGAATATTATTTAGCCTCCACATGTTTGTGTTTTTTGCAGTTTTTTTTTCTTGTAGTTGATTTCTAACCTCATAGTGTTGTGGTCAGAAACAATGCTTGATATGATTTCAGTTTTCTTAAATTTACCAAGGCTTGCTTTGTGGCCCAACGTGTGATCTATCCTGGACAAGTTCCATGTGCACTTGAAAAGAATGTTTATTCTGCTGCTTTCAGATGGAATGCTCAATAATTATCAGTTAAGTCCGTCTGGTCTACTGTGTCATTTAAGGCCTGAGTTTCCTTATTGATATTCAGTCTGGATATTCCATCCATTGATGTAAGTGGGATGTTTAAGTCCCCCACTGTTAGTGCCCTACAGTCAATTTCTCCTTTTATGTCTGGTAACATTTTCCTTATATATTAAGGTGCTCCTATGTTGGATGCATATATGTTAACCATTGTTAAATCTTCTTCTTGGATTGATCCCTTGATCATTATGTAGTGTCCTTCTTTATCTCTTGTAACAGTCTTTAAAGTTTATTTTTTCTGATATAAGTATTGCTACTGCAGCTTTCTTTTGATTCCCATTTGCTTGGAATATCTTTTTCTATCCCCTCACCTTTAGTCTGTATACGTCTCTAGATCTTAAGTGGGTCTCTTGTAGGCAGTATAAATACAGGTCTTGTTTTTGTGTCCAGCCAGTCTGTCTTTTGGTTGGAACATTTAATCTGTTTACATTTAAGGTCATTATCAATATGTATTTTTTATTGCCATTTTGTTAACTGTTTTGGATTTGTTTTTGTAAGTCTTATTTTTCCTTTCCTCTTTTGTTCTCTTGTGATTTGTTGATAATCTTTAGTGTTGTGTTTGGATTCCTTTTTCTTTTTTGTGTGTATATCTATTATAGATTTTGGGTTTGTGGTTACCATGAGTTTCCGGTATAGCAGTCTCTGTATATACATGATTGTTTTAAGTTACTCACTCCTTAATTTTAAATGCATTTTATTTTCTTTAATTTTTATTGGAGTATAGTTGATTTACAATGTTGTGTTAGTTTCTGCTGTACAGCAAAGTGAATCAGTTATACATATACATATATCCACTCTTTTAGATTCTTTTCCCATATAGGTCATTACAGAGTACTGAGTAGAATTCCCTGTGCTGTACAGTAGGTCCTCAATTGTTATCTATTTTATACATAGTAGTGTGTATCAAATGTATTTTAAATATCTAGCATTTGTACTCTCCTCTCACAATTACTGTTTTTCATGTCATATTTGTGTGTGGATGACTCCCTACCTTTACTGTTTGTTTGCCTTTACCAGGCAACTTTCCCATTTCATTAATTGTCTCATTTCTAGTTGTGGCCTTTTCTGCTTACAAAAGTTCCTTTAGCATTTTGTTGTAAAGCTGTTTTGGTGATGCTAAATTCTTTTAGCTTTTGCAAATCTTTTGATTTCTCTGTCAAATCTGAATAAGAACCTTGCTGGGTAGAGTATTTTTGTTGTAGGTTTTTCCCTTCCATCACTTTCAGTATATCATGCTGTTCCTTTCTGGCATAGAATTTCTGCTGAAAAATTAGCTGAAGCCCTATGGGGATTCCTTTATATGTTACTTTGTTGCTGTTAATATTTTTTCTTTATCAGTTTTTGTTCAATTGATTACTATGTGTCTTGGAGTGTTCCTCCTTTGGTTAATCCTTTATGGGACTCTCTGTGCTTCCTGGGCTTGGGTGACTGTTTCCTTTCCCAGGTTCGGAAGGTTTTTAGCTATTATTTCTTCAAATATTTTCTCAGGCCCTTTCTCTCTCTCCTCTTCTGGGACCTCTATAATGCAAATCTTGGTGCATTTGACCTTGTTCCAGAAGTCTCTTAGACTGTCCTCATTTCTTTTCATTTTTCTGTTTTGTGGCAGTGATTTCCACCCCTCTGTCTTCCAGCTCACTTACTGTTTTTCTGCCTCATTTATTCTGCTGTAGATTTCTTCTAGTGCATTTTTCGTTTCAGTTTTTGTATTCTTCAGCTCTGGTTGTCTCTCTACATTCTAACTCTTTGTTAAAAACTTGTAGCTTCTCACTCTGCATCTGTTCTTTTCCCGTGTTCTTGGATCATCTTTATGATCAGTACTCTGAACTACTTCTCATATCTCCACTTCACTTAGTTGTTCTTCTGGGGTTTTATCTTGTTCCTTCATCTGGAATATATTTCTCTGCCTTCTCATTTCATCTAAATTTGTTTGCATTTTTATGTATGTGGAAGGTTAGTTATGTTTCTCAAACTTGGAGAAGTGGACCTCTGTAGGGAATGTCCTATCTCCCTTTCTTCACCCAAGGGCCAGGGATCAGCTGGTCCCAGGGTAGGTTCTGACCTGTGCTTGGGGACTCATATCCACAGGCTGCAGGACTGTAGTTTTCTTGCATCTGGTGTCTGCCCCCCCCGTGGGTGAGGCTCCTCTAGAGGCTTGTTCATGCTTCTGGGTGGGAGGGGCCAGTCTCTGTCCACTGGTGGGCAGAGCTGGGTCTTGGCCTTCTGGTGAAAATGTAAAAGTCTATACAATGGTTGCCCTTATCAGTTTTTGGACTGGTAAAGGGTTAATAAGAAGACTCACATTTTAGTCCATTTTAGGAGCAAGCAAACAGATGGAGTACAGCTGAGGCTACAAAGGGGAATCAGCCCTCATTGGTTAGCTAACGGTCTCTGACCTCCCCAGGCAGAGTGTCCTCACTCTCTATGGGACCTGGGAGTGTGCAGGTAAACTCAGGAGAGGGCTGGCAAAGAAACAGATTTGAAGGAGAACAGTCAATACCAGGTTTTGACAATTTTATTGGAAAATAAGTACAGTCCATTGATCAATGATATGTGCTGTACATGAATCTGGCATCTTACTATATAAAAATATTTGGTATCTGCTACAGAATTATACAAACAAGTTTTAAAAAAAACCCTTCATCACTAACCAGTACAAATATAATTTACAAAAAATATCATTGAAAAAATGGCTCAATACCCTTTCTTTCATTGCAAATAAAATAGAGGCAGAAGGGGGAAAATAAAAATTCTAAGCCAGTTTTAACAACTGGAAATGAAACACTTCATTGCATTTGCAAACTTAAACAGGCTGACCAGAACAAACGAAAAATTTACCATCAGATAGTGCAGTAAAATCTAATTAATGGGGAAGGCCTGAAAGGAAAGAGGTTAGAGGAAACCTTAAAAGAGATTTTCAAAAATTAAATAAGATAATCTGCAGACATTTTTAAACAATAAAGCACTACACAAATCTGTTATATGTGCAAATTACCTCTGAAGGCACCTCTGACAAAGAGACACACCCACACCTCTCCTGCAGAGAGCAGGGCTCCTTAGCTGGAGACAGAACAAACTTCCCATAAAGTGACAGCCAACAATAAGTACAAGAGAAAAAGAGAGCAAGTGCCTTAGGGCAGTTTCTTGGGGAAATCTCTTGGAGGAAGTGATTTGGAGTAAATTTTGAGTTTCAGTAAAATTCTGGTCAGCTGGAGAAAATGTGAGGAGACAGGAAGGAGAGGCAGAGATGGAGGGGCACTGGGGGCAGGTATGAAGGTGCACAACTTGGGATTCGCAGAGCAGGACCAAGAGGGGTCCAGCTGTGTTGGGGTGGTGAGATGCTAAGTGGGAGAACATGGGCTTTAGCTCCTGAACCAGGAGGAGCCGGTGGAAGTATTCTAGTAAGGACAGGATGAGATCACAGCAGCATTGTGGGAAAGATGGTTCATCTGGGGCCGTGTGTGTATGACAGAGTATGAGGAGGAGGTGACTTGGAAGTTGTCCTTCCAAAGAAGGTACGAGTCAAGTAAAATGCAGAAGAATAAGGTGGAACCGAATGGTCATTCCAGGGGGAAGGTATTAAGAGGTGGATCAATTCTTTGCAACTCTTGCTCTTGAAAGTCTCTCTCTCCTGCAGAAAGCTAAGGTTATTGCAAACCCTTCTAATACTGGAGAATTCCTTTGTTCATTGAAATGACAGTTTTAAAGGTCTGTGAAGTAAAATTCCATCTTTGGAAAGTGACTGCCAGCCGTCAAGGGGTATGGGAAATGCAAGGCAAATGGAAAGTTCTCCAAGAATGCGTCTAGTTTCCCTGGGAAGTACGGGTCTCACTGTGCCTGCAGCAATGTCCAAGAGAACCGCTCGAGGACCAGTGACCCTGCTGTCCCCAGACTGGGCCACAGCCCTGCCCTCAGACTGTGGGTGACTTCCTAAAGCTGTCTATAGAAGGGATTTCCTGCACGTTCATTCCTCTTGTTTGCCGCCTCAGTGCCTTTTCTCAGCAGTTCAAACATTCAGACAGGGCCTCTGCTGCCTTGTTAAAGGACTTCCCAAGCCCTCTGCTCTGAGTTGCCCTGGCCACAGGGCAACTGTCATCACATACTGCTCCCTTAACAATCCAATTCTAGGTGACCTCAGGGATAAGGGACTACACAGGTGTGTGGTATGACTGTACAAGTCAGTGAGGCCCAGCCCCGCCTGCAAGGCCTGAAGACAGGAATCACCAAGGAACTCTTGACCAAGCTTCTCTGCTACCCAAGGGGCACGTGGACCTCCCGTGGCCGTTCCTCCTTCAAGTCCAGCTGAGTGGCTGGGGACAGCAGCTTGTGCTTGGCTGAAGGCGGCTGCCGCTGGACTGGCATGTGGTACCTGACCTTCTTCCAGAACCTCGAGTTCGTAGTCTGCGACCCTTCTCTAATGTCCCCCGACCAGCGTATGGCCCCCTGTTTCTGCTTAATGAATTTAATGGATTCTGGCATTTTCTCATAGTCTGGGATTTTCTCTAGCTCCAGCAGGACAACTTTAATTCCTTCCTGAATGAGAGCGTTGTACATGGCTATCTGCTCTTCAGATGAATTCCCCAGCCAGCAGAATCCTGATATTTCTCGGGTCAAAATGATAATCAGTCTTCTGCTTTTCTTTATGGTTTCATTAGTAACCTCAACAATGCCTGAAAAACACGAAGCACAGCAAGTAAACTTTCAACTTACAATCATTCCCTCCAGAACCAAAACCCCTCAAGGTTCTTCCCACCCCACGGCCTATGTCTCCTAATGCTCTTTTTTTCTTGCCTTACCTAAGATTGAAGGAGTTTCTCATTTTATAGACTAGATCAAAACTGACCCACAAAAGGTGAGCAGGGCTCAGAGTACTTTAAGTAGAAATTTATAAACTTTCTTGTTAAACCATTGGATCCATATCACTCCTATTTTACCATCAGCTGTAAAGTAACTACTGGATCTAACTAGTTAAGTTTTCCAAAATGAAATAAAACTTAGTTAATTGTTGCCCCAAAAGAATATGAGAAAAGTAAACACTTTGCATTTAATATGAAAATCGTCATCATGCACCACTTAAGAGGCTCTTAAAATTGTCACAGTCTTCCAGAAAGAGGGAACCCAAGTTTAGTAATTAAATTAGTTTTACAAGAGTATTACTTTTTCCATTGCATACATACTTTCCCCAACATAGTCATCTCGGCCACTGATGAAGAGCTTATATCCACACTGTTTTTCCAAGACCTCAGGTAAGACTTTAAACACAAAAATATCTGAGTTAGAGGTGGACCCTTCCCCAGGGTTCTTTGGACATAGTATGTATGCATCATACGTCTTTCCATCTGAAGCTAAAGAGAAAATGCAATATATTTAGAACCAAAAGAAAAAAAAAATGAGATTTGGTAAAGTCAGTATCGCAAACCTGCATTTCATACTGAATTATTAATTTTGTATGCAATGGTATGAAGCAACAACACCAAAAGTATAATGCCTTTTTAAAGTGTTCATCTTCTTACAAGTTTACATTTATTCTGTTTTACTACAAAGTTCTTCTTATATTATTCGATGGTCCCCTCATATGCAAACATTCTTTACCCCTCCGTATGGAACTACCCTTATCTCACTGTTCTCATCTTCCCCAAATGTCTAAGCCCTGAATTCTATCCATTCTTCCTTTTATATATTAATGTAGTATTACTTTTTTGTGAGGTTTAAACAAGAGAGAGAGTGCCTCCCTGATGCATGAAAATTACATCATTTCTTCCATTTGACGGCAAATCATGGGGTGATCTGTGTTCTACCCAGCACAGAGCAAGTCCTCAACCACAGCTTCTGAATAACTGGATTTATAAGCAGATGCTCTAAATGCCTGTTTATCCCACCATTATGAACACCAGAGCAGTAACTTAGAAAATAATACTATTCAGTCTACTTGGTTAAGAAACTATAATTATGTATAATTATGTTATTTTGTATATGCCACATTTCATTTTAAAATGTAAATAAAACCCCTCTTAGTTAGCTTTTACATCTCTTAACTATCCCAACAAGAAAATACTGCATAGAATACAAAATTGTACCTTTTTTGGGGAGAAAATCATAGAAAGAATCTCTGTACCAAAGCACAATGTCAACCTTGAAGACTTTATAGATGAAAACAGAGCATGTAATTACCAATGCCAGCATGACAAATATACCAATTGTGGGCGTCTGGAAGTCAGGGACTACAGCAGAAAAGAGGGGAAAAATATTAGAACCTGAAGAATTTAAAAATTGAGCATAGCAAGTTAAACATTATCATCCCAGAGAAACCATTTTTGGGATTGGCCTGTAATCCCAAATCCCAGACAGTATTAACCCATTCATTATCATTTTTTATTCATGAATACTAATGTACAAAGGCATTGAGAACGGATACTGTATAAAACTAAGGTGCATTGTATTAAATTTTCACGTAAGTCGTATGTAATAACATCGAAAAAATACCAAAGACCATAGGATAGAGCATTCCATAGGACTATGAGTAAAGTCAGAGTCACTCAAGAACCTACAAAAGTTCTACAAAAGTAGGAGAGTCAGGTGGAGCAAGCTGAAGAGAGGAGGAAAGGAGAAAAGGGTTGAGGGATGCCAGACAGTGTTTCACACTTCCACATCCTCCCAGCTTCACATGCTAGTTATTCATCTGATGACTGCAGAGGAGTTCATGTGGAGAGGTAAGGGAGAGGAGAGAGAGAAAGAGCCTTCTAAATGTCAAGGGCCAAGGAGGCATCCAGAAAGCTCTGTTATTTTGCTTTTCCAATTTCAGTCATTGATCCATCTGCAGTTGAACTGGCTATGAAGTGGGACTCAAGATAGATCAATATCCGATTGGCCCAATTGATAGTTCACATTTACAGTCTTAATTACTGTAGCTTTGTACAAGATCATGATATCTGAAGTGTAAGTCTTTGCGATTTGTTGTTTTTATTCAAGACCACCTTGACTAGTCTTGGCCCTTTACATTTCCAATATGACCTTTAGGATAAACGTGCCCACAACAACATGCCCACACAAATGCACACCCACACCTGTACAAATATTGCTGAGATTTTGATTGGAATTGTTTTGAATCTGTAGATTAATTTGAAGGGAACTAACATATTTATAATACTGAGTATTTCAGTCTTTCAATCCATGGATATTGTATCTCCCTCCATCTATTAGGTCTTTACTTTATCTCAATAATGTATTTTTAGTTTGTATCACAGATTTTGAACAGCTGTCGCTGGATTTATTCCTACATACTGAATATTTGATAGTTTTTGATGCTACTGTAAATGTTATTTTTTAAACTTAATTTCTGTTTGTTGTTGGTATTTGCAGAAATACATAGAAATACTATATATAAACATATACACTAGTGATCGTGCTAAACTCATTTAGCTATTAATTCTAATAGTTTGTCCATAGGTTCTTTTAGATTTTCTTCCATGTACACATTCATAAATACCGTATTTTAATTCAACTACAAATTATCTTAAAATATTTCACAAACACTTTAAGATTTTTTTATTGGAGTATAGCTGACTTATAATATCATGTTAGTTTCAGGTGTACAGCAAAGTGATTCAGTTATATATACAAATAAAATATATAATTCAGTTAGATATGTATATATATTGTGTGTATATATATATATATATTCTTTTTCAGATTTTTTCCCCTTATAGGTTATTACAGAATATTGGGTATAGTTCCCTGTGCTATACAGTATGTTCTTGTTGGTTATCTATTTTATATATATTAGTATGTGTATGTTAATCCCAAACTCCTAATTTATCCCCCCCCTCCCCTTCCACTTTGGGAACCATAAGTTTGTTTGCTATGTCTGTGTGTCTATTTCTGTTTTGTAAACAAGTTCATTTGTATCTTTTTTTTTTTTAGATTCCACATATAAGCGATAACATATATTTGTCTTTCTCTGTTTGGTCTACTTAGTGTGATAATCTCTAGGTCTATCCATGTCGATACAAATGGAATTATTCTATTTATGGCAGAGTAACATTTTATCGCAAATATACACCACATCTTCTTTATCCATTCATCTGTTGATAGACATTTAGGTTGCTTCCATTGTTAAATAGTGCTGTTAGGAACATTGGGGTGCGTGTATCTTTTTGAATTATAGTTTTCTCTGGATATATGCCCAGAAGTGGGATTGCAGGATCATATGGTAACTCTATTTTTAGGTTTCTAAGGAACCACCATACTGTTCTCTATAGTGGCTGTACCAATTTTCATTCTTACCAACAGCATATGAGGGTTCCCTTTTCTCCATTCCCTCTCCAGAATTTATTATTTGTAGATGTTTTGATGATGGCCATTTTGACAAGAATGAGGTGACACCTCATTGTAGTTTTGATTTCTCTAATAATTAGTGATGTTGAGCATTTTTTCATGTGCCTGTTGGCAATCTGTATGTCTTCTTTGGAAAAATGTCTATTTAGGTCTTCTGCACATTTTTTGATTGGGTTTTTTTTTGTTATTATTGAGTTGTATGACTATTTGTGTGTTTTGGAGATTAATCCCTTGTCGGATGCATCATTTGCAAATAATTTCTCCAGTTCTATAGGTCTTCTTCTCACTTTGTTTATGGTTTCATTTGCTGTGCAAAAGCTTTTGAAGTTTACTTAGGTCCCATTTGGTTTTGCTTTTATTGGCATCTAGAAGATGGATCGGGAAAAATATTGCTGTGATTTATGTCAAAGAAGTTCTGCCTATATTTTCCTCTAGGAGTTTTATAGTATCTGGCCTTACATTTAGGTTGTTAAGCCATTTTGAGTTTATTTTTGTATAGGGTGTTAAAGAATGTTCTAATTTCATTCTTTTACATGTAGCTGTCCAGTTTTCCCAGCACCACTTATTGACGAGATTGTCTTTTCTCCACTGTATATTATTGCTTCCTTTGTTTAATTGACCACAGGTGTGTGGGTTTATTTCTGGGCTTTCTATCCTGTTCCATTGATCTATATTTCTGTTTTTGTGCCAGTACCATACTGTTTTGATGACTGTAGCTTTTCAGTATAGTCTGAAGCCAGAGAGCCTGATTCCTCCAGCTGTTTTTCTTAAGATTGCTCTGGCTATTCAGGGTCTTTTCTGTTTCCATAGAGATTTAAAAATTTTTTGTTCTAGTGCTGTGAAAAATGCCATTGGTAGTTTGATAGGGATTTCATTGAATCTGTAGATTACCTGGAGTAGTACAATCAGTTTGAAAATATTGATTCTTCCAACCTAAGAACATGGTATATCTTTCCATCTGTTTGTGTCATTTTCAAATTCTTTCATCAGTGTCTGATAGTTTTCGGGGTACAGGTCTTTTGCCTCCTTAGGTACGTTTATTCCTAGGTGTTTTATTCTTTTTGATGTGATGATAAATGGCATTGTTTCCTTAATTTCTGTTTCTGATCTATTGTTAGATGTTCTAGTGCTGTGAAAAATGTGTGTATTAATTTTCTATCCTGCAACTTTACCAAATTCACTGATGAGCTCTAGTAGTTTTCTGGTAGCATCTTTAGCATTTTCTATGTAGAGTATCATGTCATCTGCAAACAGTGACAGTTTTACCTCTTTTCCAATTTGGTTTCCTTTTATTTCTTTTTCTTCTCTGATTGCTCTGGCTAGGAATCCTAAAATTAAGTTGAATAAAAGTGGCAAGAGTGGGCATCCTTGTACTGTTCCTGAGGAAATCTTAGAGGAAATGCTTTCAGCTTTTCAGTGTTGATTATAATGTTAGCTGTGGGTTTGTCATATATGACTTTTATTATGTTCCCTCTATGCCCACTTTCTGGAGAGTTTTTATCATAAATGGGTGTTGAATTTTGTCAAAAGCTTCTTCTGCATCTATTGAGATGATCATATGGTTTTTATTCTTCAATTTGTTAATGTGGTGTATCACACTGATTGATTTGTGGATACTGAAAAACCCTTGCATCCCTGGGATAAATCCCATTTGATCATGGTGTATGATCCTTTTAATGTATTGTTGGATTTGGTTTGCTAGTATTTTTTGAGGATGTTTGCATTTATATTCGTCACTGATATTGGCCTGTAATTTTCTTTTTTTGTGGCATCTTTGTCTGGTTTTGGTATCAGGGTGATGGGGGCCTCATAGAATGCGTTTGGAAGTGTTCCTTCCTCTGAAATTCTCTGGAATAGTTTCAGAAGGATAGGCATTAACTCTTCTCTAAATATTTGGTAGAATTCACCCGTGAAGCCATCTGGTCCTGAACTTTTGTTGGTTGGGAGTTTTAAAATCACAGATTCAATTTCAGTACTTGTAATTGGTCTGTTCATATTATCTATTTCATCCTGCTTCAGTCTTGGGAGACTGTACCTTTCTAGGAATTTGTCCATTTCTTTTAGGTTGTCCATTTTATTGGCATAGAGCTAGTTGTAGTCGTCTCTTATGATCCTCTTATGACACTGTATTTCTGCAGTGTCAGTGGTAACTTCTTTTTTGTTTCTAATTTTATTACTTTGGGCCATCTCCCTTTTTTCTTGATGAGTCTGGCTAAAGATTTATCAATTTTCTTTATTTCTGTTCTGATCTTTATGATTTCTTTCCTTCTACTAACTTTGGGTTTTGTTTGTTCTTCTTCCTCTAGTTACTTTAGGTATTAGATTAGGTTATTTGAGATTCGTCTTGTTTCCTAAGATTGTATCACTATAAACTCCCCTCTTAAGAACTGCCTTTGCTGCATCCCAGAGGTTTTGGGTGGACATGTTTTTTTCATTTGTCTCTAGGGGTTTTTTTTTCTTATTTCCTCTTTGATTTCTTCAGGTGATCCGTTGGTTCTTTAGTAGCATATTATATAGCCTCCACATGGTTGTGTTTTTTGCAGTTTTTTTCTTGTAGTTGATTTCTAATCTCAGTGTTGTGGTTGGAAATGACGCTTGATATGATTTCCATTTTCTTAAATTTACCAAGGCTTGCTTTGTGGCCCAACATGTGATCTATCCTGGAGAATGTTCCATGTGCACTTGAAAAGAATGTGTATTCCCTGCTTTCAGATGGAATGCTCTTATAATTAAGTCCATCTGGTCTACTGTGCCATGTAAGGCCTGAGTTTCCTGATTGATGCTCAGTCTGGATGATCTGTCCCTTGATGTAAATAGGGTGTTAAAGTCCCCCACTATTATTGCCTTACTGTCAATTTCTCCTTTTATATCGGATAACATTCTCCTTATACATCGAGGTGCTCCTTCTATGCTAGGTGCATATATATTTACAATTGTTAAATCTTCTTCTTGGATTGATCCCTCGATCATTATGTGATCATTATGGGGTGTCCTTCTTTGTCTCTTGTAACAGTCTTTATTTTAAAGTCTATTTTGTCTGATATGAGAATTGCTATACCAGCTTTCTTTTGATTTCCATTTGCATGGTATATCTTTTTCCGTCCCCTCAGTTTGTCTGTATATATCTCTAGATCTGAAGTGGGTCTCTGGTAGATGATATATGTATATATGGGTCTTGTTTTTGTATCCATTCAGCCAGTCTGTATGTTCTTATTGCCATTTTGTTAATTGTTCTGGATTTGTTTTGGTAGGACTTTTTTTTTTTCTTTTCCTCTTTTGTTCTCTTCTCTTGTGATCTGATGACTACCTCTAGTGTTTGTTAGTTTCCTTTTTTATGTGTATATCTATTGTAGATTTTTGGTTTGTGGTTAACATGAGGTCTTGGTATAGCAGGCTATATATATACGTTTGTATTAAGTTGCTGATCTCTTAATTTCAAATGCATTTGAAATATCCTGCATTTGTACTCTCCTCATGATTACTGGTTTTCATATCTTTGTGTGTCTATGATTTCCTGCCTTTACTGTATGTTTTCCTTTACTGGTAAGCTTTCCTGTTACATAATTTTCTTGTTTCTAGTTGTGGCCTTTCCTTTTCTGCTTATAGAAGTTCCTTTACCATGTTTTGTAAAGCTGGCTTGGTGGTACTGAATTCTTTTAGCTTTTACTTATCTGTAAAGCTTTTGATTTCTCCCTCAAATCTGAAGAATAAACTTGCTGTGTAGATTATTCTTGGTGGTAGGTTTTTCCATTATGTCATTGTAAAAATACAGTGCCGCTCCCTTCTGGCCTACAGAGTTTCTGCTGAAAAACCAACTGATAAGCTTATGTAGTTTCCCTTGTATGTTATTTTCTGCTTTTCCCTTGTTGCTTTTAATATTTTTATCATTAATTTTTGTCAGTTTGATTACTGTGTGTCTCAGCATGTTCCTCCTTGGTTTTAATCCTGTATGGGACTCTCTGTGCTTCCTGGAATTGGGTGACTGTTTCCTTTCCCATGTTAGGGAAAATTTCAGCTATTATCTCTTCAATTATTATTTTCTCAGGTCCTTTCTCTCTCTCTTCTCCCTCTGGGACCCCTATAATTCAAATATTGGTGCATTTGACATTGTCCCCAAGGTCTTGTATTGTAAACTGTCCTCATACTTCTCATTCTTTTTTCTGTTCTTTAGCAGTGGCTTCCACCACTGGGTCTTCCTCATCTAATTTTGCAGCCCCAGGTAGGTTGAGGAGTCTGAACTTTTAAAAGCAACCTATATGATTCTGAAAATAAGTGGTCTCAAGACCAATTTTACAAACTATTAATGGAGCAAATAAGGAACTCTAATGGTGAAATTGTGAGGAAAATAATTTTAGTGCAATGAAAAAGAAAAGGAGACAGCAAAGGAAATAAGGGTACAATGAAGTAAGAGAAAGTACAAGAAGCAAAGAGTAGAATTTTAAGGAGAGTTGGCAAATGCTGCAGAGTATCAGTGAAATGAGGAGGGGGAGAAAGCTGAATAACACTTGAAGGAGTCTGTAAGAGGCTCGAAATATCCAGTAGGCCATGAGGAATCACTGAAGCCTTGGATGGCAGAGTAGAAGGACCTTGAGTTCACCTCCTCTCACGAGCATACCAAAATCACAACTAACTGCTGAACCACCATCGATAAAAGAGTGGAACCTACCAAAAATGACACTCTACATCCAAGGAATTAAAGAAGAAATCATGATGAGATGGTATGAGGGGCACACTCGCAATATAATCAAATCCCATACCACCTGGGTGGGCAGCCCACAAACTGGAGAATAATTATATTGCAGAAGTTCTCCCACAGGCATGAGAACTCTGAGCCCCACACCAGGCTCCCTGACCTAGGAGTCTGGCATCAGGAGGAAGAGCCCCCAGAGCACTTGGCTTTGAAGGCCCATGGGGCTTTACTGCAGGAGCTCCACAGGACTGGGGGAAAGAGATTCCACTCCTGGAGGGCACACCAAAACCCAGGGCAAAAGCAGTGACTCTATAGGAGTCATTACCTGCTGGTTTGGAGGGTCTGCTGGGCAGGCGGCAGCTGTGGCTCTCTCTGGGATCATAAAAGCTGGTGGCAGACATATCTGGGAGTGTTCATCTGTGTGAACTCTTGATAGAGGCAGATATCTCGCTTGGGTCTTTGGCACCAAGACCTGGCCTCCTGCAACAGCCTCTAGGCTCCAGTGCTGGGCTGCATCAGGCCAAACGACCACCCAGGGCAGGAACACAGCCCCACCCATCAGCAGACAGGCTGCCTAAAGACCTCCTGAGCCCACAGCCAGCTCTAGACGTTCCCCTTGACACGGCCCTGACCCCAGAGGGCCAAGCCCACCAGTGGTCAGGCACTGGCCCCTCCTACCAGGAAGCCTGCATGAGCCCCTAAACCAGCCTCACCCACCAGAAGCAAGAAAACTGAGTACACAAACAGGTCAGAAGCTACCCTGGGACCAGCTGGTCCCAGGCCATTGGGTAGCAAGAGGGGAGTGTACTGACACACAGGACATCCCCTACGGAGGGCCACTTCTCCAAGACCAAGAAACATAACTAATCTTCCATATACATAAAAATAGAAAGTTAACAAAATGAGACAGCAAAGGAATACATTCCAGACGAAGGAACAAGATAAAACCCCAGCAAAACAACTAAATGAAGTGGAGACAGGCAATCTACCCAAGAAAGAGTTCAATATAACGATCGTAAAGATGATCCAAGAACTTGGGGAAAGAATGGATGCACGGAGCAAAAAGCTATAAGAGGTTTTTAACACAGAGTTAGAAAATATAGAGGCAACCAGAGTTGAATACCATAACTTTAAATGAAAAATACAGTAGAAGGGATCAATGGCAGAATAAATGAGGCAGAAAAATGAATCAGTGAGCAGAAACACAAATACTGCCAATATTGTGTCTGATTACAGAATTCACGAAAACCAGTAACTTCTGACATCCTGTCTGCAAAGTGGATATTTAGGCTTCCCCTGTGCATTCATCATGTAGTGCTTTACCTAAAACTATTCATTAGGTACCGAGGATGACCAGACTTAAGTTGCTATTAGCAAGTTGCTATTAGCTCTGGAAATAGAATGATTAGTAATTATCTGCAACATCACAGAATTTATATTCAAGTAAAGAAAACTAAGATAGACATGGACATGCATAGCAGAGGCGCTATTGGGCAGAGAGATGGGTTAAGAGTAGGCAGCAGGACAGCAAAACCTCCTAGAAGAAGATATAGTTCAGCTGGGAAGTGAAAAAGAATGGCAGTCCCCAGGTTAAGAGGAATCTAAGAGCATTCTGGGCAGAGGAAATAGCATTGTAAACCTCAAGGTCATGAAATCTTACTACAGGAAAACAAAATTGCATTTCACATAAACAGCTGTGTTGTTTACCTGGATGTATTAATTGGATATATGCTGTACTCCTTCCTTCTGTATTCTTGGCTAAACAGATAAATGGATGTAGAAAAAATTTACTTTCCACTGCTGTAATATTAAGCCGTGCGATGACCGCACTCTTTCTTTTGTTTAAAGGATTCGGCACGCTGTTCAAAAGAGTAATAAAATTGTATAAATGGCATCAATTATAGATACGGTAAGCATCCCTGGTTTATCGTTACAGCAGAAATAATCACCAGCCCTGAGCACAGGTATAAGAATCAGGCTTTCCTCAAGACTGATCTGATGTTTCATAGCCCTAAGACCACTGTTAGTAAAAGACTCAGTAGCACAGAGAAATAAAATTAAAATTACCAGCTTCCAAGAAGGAAAATGGGGACCTAGGCATTCTGGTCTCCACGGGGCACAAAGAATATATGAAACGAGTAGATTGGGACAGATGGGAAAGGGTTTGCAGGTGATGCTAATAAGTAATAGGGCGCCATCAGAGACCTGAGCAGGGGAGTGCCTGATTCTTGGCCACAATGAATGAGTCTTTTCTAAACTACTTTAAAAATGGAATGACATGAAGGATAATTCAGGACAGTTGCTTCATGGGAATGCTGCAACATTTTTAACTGAATTTAAGAGAAAGCCTTCCAAGTGGTCTGGAATTTGTACCATAATGACATGTATTGTCACCTTCATTGGACAAGATCTTATGAATCCTGCAAAACTCAGTATGGGCAGCAAAGGGTTAAGGACCAATCAATCAATGACCAACTCGATCACTGCCACTAGATTCGATCATAATGGTTATATAACGTATGACATGGAATTCAATACCAAAGTGTCTCTGTGGCATGTCTGGCTCTCGGCATACTCACTATGTAAACTCTTCCATCATCAGAGGCTCATATTCCTTAATTCCTGACCCATTCCACCTCCAGTAGACAAAGTTACTTAACTGGCCAGTAACATTGCAGATCAGCTGGAGCCAGGATCCTGCAAAGGAAGGGATTTTGAATCATAACATTCATGGACTTTTACCTGATCTGCCTAGATTAATAAATGACTGTTTACCAAAGTGTCTCTGTGGCATGTCTGGCTCTCGGCATACTCACTATGTAAACTCTTCCATCATCAGAGGCTCATATTCCTTAATTCCTGACCCATTCCACCTCCAGTAGACAAAGTTACTTAACTGGCCAGTAACATTGCAGATCAGCTGGAGCCAGGATCCTGCAAAGGAAGGGATTTTTGAATCATAACATTCATGGACTTTTACCTGAACAAAAATTTTAAATTATAGGAAAGCAAAAGGAAGACATGGCCCTTATATCCACCACCAAGAGATAAGCACTATTAGTAACTTTACGTATCTCATTCCTTACCTTTCTGTGTACGTACGCAGTTTTAAAAATGGGGTGTCGTTGTCTACTATTTGTAATTATCGTACATTGAGAATTTCGGCTCACGTGATTAGCCTTCCAAAATAGGCTATTTCATGACAGTTTACTGTTCCATCACACAGACATACTATGATGAATTCCTTTCCTATTGCTAAACATAATTTGTTTCTGAAGGTACGTACGCAGTTTTTAAAATGGGGTGTCGTCGTCTACTATTTGTAATTATCGTACATTGAGAATTTCGGCTCACGTGATTAGCCTTCCAAAATAGGCTATTTCATGACAGTTTACTGTTCCATCACACAGACATACTATGATGAATTCCTTTCCTATTGCTAAACATAATTTGTTTTTCTGTGTACGTACGCAGTTTTTAAAATGGGGTGTCGTCGTCTACTATTTGTAATTATCGTACATTGAGAATTTCGGCTCACGTGATTAGCCTTCCAAAATAGGCTATTTCATGACAGTTTACTGTTCCATCACACAGACATACTATGATGAATTCCTTTCCTATTGCTAAACATAATTTGTTTCTGATTTTCCATTATCATGATTAACATTCCAATGAATGTTCCTGTACGTCAACATTGTACATATCCTGAAGTATTTACTCTGAATAAAAATCTGGAAGAATTGAGTTAAAAGAGAGACATATCTTTAAAAGCCAAACGCCCTGTCCCAAGGGAGACTACACCAGTCTGCGCTCTGTCCAGCAGTATGCAAGAGTCATTTATCCCCGAAAGCCCCAGATACCACGTGTTTTTGGTTAGTCATTGCCAATTGAGAGAAGAAAAAAAATTCCATTTAGATTTTCATCTGCATGTTTTTCATAAGCTTAGTATTCATTTGCCTTTCTTTGAAGAATTGCTTGTTATGGGCTTCCCTGGTGGCGCAGTAGTTAAGAATCCACCTGCCAATGCAGGATCCGGGAAGATCCCACATGCCGCGGAGCAACTAAGCCTGTGCGCCACAACTATTGAAGCCCGTGTGCCTAGAGCCGGTGCTGCACAACCAGAGAAGCCACCGCAGTGAGAAGCCTGTGCACCGCAAGGAAGAGTAGCCCCTGCTCTCTGCAACTAGAGAAAAGCCCACGCAAAGCAACGAAGACCCAATGCAGCCAAAAATAAATAAATAGAACAAATAAATTTTTAAGAATTGCTTGTTATTCCTAATGGCCATTACTAAGCTGCATTCTCATATTATTAACCTTATGATGGATGGAAGCTCTCTCATTATCAAGGATAGTAACTCTTTATCATACATGAAAACTACCGCAAATATCTTTCAGAGCTTGTTTTCATTTTGTTATTGTTTATGGAAATTCTTTAGTGTATATATTTTTATTATTTGGCCAAATTTACAATTGTTTTATACTACGTCTTCACTATTTTTTTGTTGTTGTTGAAAAGCTCTCTCTCCCATCAAATCAGGAAAATATTCCATGTACTGTTTTCTTTCAGGTATATATGATGTTTGCATTGTTGTATTTTGATTGTTTCAGTTCTTTAATCTGTCTAGAATATAACTTGGGTATGGTATGAGAGAAAGCTTTAACTCAATGTTTTTATCCAAATAGTTGGCTGATAATTCCAGAATCTCTTACTGAATAATAAATCGCTTCCTCAGTTATGTAAGAATTATAAAATAATTATTTGGGACTTTCTAGGTTGATCTGAATGTGTATACTGGCGCCAGGGGTACCACACTCTTAATTATTGCAGTTTTAGGGTAAATATTCATATCATTTAGCTTTTCTTCCCAGTATTATCTTAGTAATCTCAGCATTTTATTCTCCCAGGTGAATTTCAGTATCACTTGACAATTTTGAAGCCCATTCATATTTTTATTGGAATTCCATTAAATCTGTAACTTACTGTTGAGAGTCCATATCTTTACAATTTCCAGTTTTTCATACAGGAAAAACACACATCCTTATTACAGTTTTTCTTAAATTTGTGTTTCTTGAGAGATTGTTTTTATTATTGCTCCCTTTGGAGCTTTTTTGGATTTTTTTTATGCCAGTTGCCTAACTCTCCATGAATTTTTAATACCACAGCTATACACTATATCTATTGATTTAGATTTTTCCACCTCCTGAGAACCAATTTTCTCCCCATTGCCGACAACATCTCCCCATCCCTTTAAGAATGTATGCTTTAAATCTCCCAGTTTTTTGAGATTTATAGGTCAGAGTTTGGGGGGGTTTTGTCTGGTTGGCTTTTTCTTCCTTATAAATCCAATATAATTCTTACAGGTTCTGCTAAGCTATCTTATAGACATCTCTATGGCATTTACTGTTGCAAATAGGATCTCTTTTCCCATTGTTTTCTTGGTTTTTGCTAAGTAAGTCTAATATTTTAGAATATTAATTTTATATCTGGTCAATACAATCATATTTGTAGGTACATCATTATATGATCTGAAAATAATGCAGTTCTTTTCTCCCCTACAGTCAGCATGCCTTGGTTCTTTTATCTTTGCATTAGTGGGCACTTCTGGAACATGTTAAGGCCTAGACCTGTAGAAGGTTTAACACTATGTAGTGTTTCACCGTTAAAAATGTTGGTGACGATTGGTTTGAACTGATGTTATTGAGTGCAGAAAGTATCCCTCAGTTCCTATTTTTCTAAGTCATTTTAGTGGTAATTAATATGAAATCTTATCAAATAAATGTCTGATTACAGGATACTCATATGCCCCGGTGATCAGGCCTCTGATATATTAAAGGCCTCTGATATATTAAAGTGATATATTAAAATTATTATTTCCTAATATAAACTTACTTTTAGATTTGTAGATCAAATCTAGGCTTTAGAGCTCTAAGTATACATTCCTCGAGCATGCTTTCTCAACAGGGCAAAATGTGTTTCTTGGCGAGGAGAGCAAGAGAAGCTTAGCCATTGCAATGGTTTGTGGCCTTTCAAAGTGCCATAGTGCATATCTGGGTATTAAATATCTGAGAAACTGAAGAGTATTAGGGAAAAAAATGGCTTGTTAGGCGCTACAGGGGAGCAATAATGGGGAAAAAAGGGTTGAAACGCTGCTCTGGATTCTACGGGACAATATTTAAAATTTTCACATCTTTGTTTACATCTATGAAGGTCTTGATGTTACTTTCCACCACGAAGAACAACTTGGCCAAGTACAGAATTCAGAAGTCACAAATTTTACCTTCTAACCTCTGTACATTTGCTCTTTGTCTTCATGCAGTTACTATTACAGAATTCTATATGCCAGCCTGATTTTTGATCCTCTGATACAAAAATCTGTTTTTATGTTTGGACCAGTGGTCTCCAACAGAACTTTCAGCATTGGCAAAAATGTTCTATAGTTGTTGTGCTGTCTCATATGTAGCCACTAATCACATGTCACTCTTCAGCCCTTGACTGAGGGACTAATTTTTAATTAAACTCAATAAATTTACTTAATTTAAATTTACACGTATGTAGCCACACATGCCTATCATATTGCATAGCTTAGGTCTGAATGCTCATCATGTTACATCTTTATTATTAAAATGAACGTTATCACTAACTTGGAAAAATAATTCTCTAGAATAACTCTTTTTGGCCTGTAGTCCTATTCTTCTACCTAAAAGCTTAACTCTGATCATAAGAAATCCATCCTGCACCAAGTAAGATACATTTCTTATTCCTAGGCCTACTGAACTTGGTCTTTGTTTTTCTTAAGATTTAAGATTTTTTTTGATGTGGACCGCTTTTAAAGTCTCTATTGAAGTTGCTTCTGTTTTATGTTTTGGTCTTCTGGCCGCGAGGCATGTAGGATCTTAGTTCCCCAACCCGGGATCGAACCCGCACCCCCTACGTTAGAAGGCGAAGTCTTAACCACTGGACGGCCAGGGAAGTCCCTGAACTTGCTCTTTGGCTGATGGCTTCACAAGTAATAAGTGTCCATAGGAAACTAAGGGTGGGCCAATCAGACATGGCTAGATGTTTGCCATAAGAGGCAAGAAATCCAAAGAAACATTTAAGACATAATCTGTGCCACTTCTCCTCTAACTCTAGATATATACCCACTAAACAGCTTAGGTTGTGTGCAGTAAAGGTACAGTTTACCTTAATCTCGAGTGCAACAAATACTGATTTCAGCATATCCTGATTGTAGCCCACTTACCCAAGACCACTTCTATCGTCTCATTAGCTGGACTCACAATCTCAGGTCTCTTGTTCCTGGATTTCACTGAAAGAAAAACATCCATAAGGTCTCTCATAGACCAGAATCTCAAGTGATGACCACACTTGGCAAAATATACCAAAAATATACTACAAGGCATCTGGCCGATACTCCCTCTACTGGCCAAAGCATATATAGCAGGAAACAGAAGGCCAGAGGTGAAGGTAGGAGGCTGACACAGAGACCACAGCAAAACCCACAGAGTTGGCCCTTCTGAACCCAGAGTTTGGTGCTGCAAAAAAAAACCCACACATCACCAGGCCCTGGGGCTCCAGACAAGTGCCCCTCTTCATGCAAATCAGGAGAAACGAGTCGTTGTGGAAAGGGACTTCCCTGGATGGAGCGTTATTAACCAGAAGGCCATCTAGTGGTAGACGTGCTTGTACTTAGTAATTTTCACAATGACCCAAGAGTGAAAGCCACAATTACTGAAGAATACCAACCATTTTGGCATAATTTATTAAAATAAGCATAAAAATACTAAGGAGCTCCAGAAATTAATCTGACCTATCTGGGGCCAAGCCTGAGAAACTATGAATTTGAATGCCCAGTATTTATTCCGCCACAGTCAAAAAAAAAAAAAAATGTTAGCTCCATCAGGGCAGGATACTGTCTGCTTTGTTCCCTAATGTATACCTAGAACAGTGCCTGAAACATAGTAGATGCCCAATAAATATGTATAAATCCACCTTTAGAAGAAAACAAAATACAACCTCACATCTGATTAAGTATATTATTTCTACGTAAGGGATCAGAAAGGATGGCAGGAAGTATTTTAAACCCATTTGACCTATTTTTAAAACTCTGTAGTGCCCTGTTTTCCCTAAAATTTGGTCTGCTGGTCTGGTTGCAGTACCCCAAGGAAAACAAATCAGAGCTACACAGTGACCAGAGAGGGGCTGGACGGTTGTGATTCAAGGACTCCTGAAATTTACGAGTCATTGATGCTTGTAGGATGTAGGGAAGGAATTGATTCTGAGACAATAAAATTAACCTTTGAAGAAAAAATGAATTATTGTAGAATTGAGAAAACATAGCTCTCTGAAAAGTGGTCATAATCTGGGTTTACCTGGGATAGGCCCTGTTTATCCCTGTTGCCCCAGAGTAATTACTGATAGAGACTGCTCTGACTTTCAAAGTCCTGGTTCAACTAACTCTATTCTTTTCTTACTGAAAGCTTAGAAAACCCTGGTATTTACAGAAAGGTTGAGCATTCTGCCCATCCCCGGGGTAACTCGTAGGAGGGCCTTGGTTTTATTTTGTTGTAGTTTTTAATACGAAATATGGTTAATAGAAGCCTCAAGAAAACTAACAAGAATCATCACCACGCACCTACTCGTTTCTCATGTTTGGCCCCAGGCACAGGACCGCAAGCTGAGAGCACACTTGACCTCTCGCTTTTGCAACAAGCTTGGAAGCTTGAATTTTCTTACAGAGGAGGAAACAGTCTTAGAGAAGTTAAGTGACTGGACTAACAGAGATCTTGTGCCAAAGTTCATTAGCATCCATCCATCACACCAGTGATGGCTAGACACTCAGACTGCCCAAGCGAGGGATCTCAGAACTGTCGTTCCTCCAGTGCCTCTCCAGAGAACCCTCTGGAGAAGCAGCTCTAGCCAGGCCAAAGAACGTGCCTCCGAGTTCAGCTGGAACACATAGCTCACCCTTGTCTGTTGGATCGGCACTGCCTCCGAAGTAGGAATGAGAAACACATACAGAGCATGTCACAACAAAAACTAAACTAAAGCCAGGTGACCTCTGGCAAGTCATCAAGCTTCTCTTGGATTTAGTCCCTCCACAGACAGTGAAGGTGATATTAGAGTGATGGTCTCTGGGCCTTCCTGGATTGAAAATCCTAGGATTGGAGCTCTGACTCACCTAGAGTAATGAGTTTTATCGCCCGGGTGACATGATACTGCTTTCCCAAGTGTGTGTAGGATGCGTGACACGTATAGTGCCCATTATGCGCCGTAGTCACATTCGTGATGATGAGCTTATTTGTTATTCCAACAAAGTTTATATTGTCAAGAAGTAGAGGTTTGCAGTCCTAAACAGAGGGAAAGGAAGGAAGTATTGAAAACCAGTTATTCGTATTTATATTCATACGTATATGAATAGAAAGGTTCCTTGCATACAAGTTTTAATATTGCATTTTTTTGCAAAGTCATAATTACATTTTTATGGCTATGAGGCTTGAACTTTGAAGACAAGCGAAGACAAACTTACTCTGCAAGAGAAACACATTTGAGGAAAGAATGCTAACACCATAGCTGCGTAGTAATGCTATACTTCCATTCTTCACTGATATTATTTTGTATTTTTTAACCTCTACAAGATGACTCTCCGTGTAAGCTCCAACAAGCCAGGTAGATCAAAGATACCAGAATATGATGTATTCCGGGGAGTGCTGGCCAATCGCCTTTCAGACAGTTAGAGAAACCACTAGGTTATCCAAGGACCACTTAATGTTTGTAATAAAACACAAAATAGTATACTTCGTAACGAATAGTTATTTCTTAAAAACTCTAAATCTATAATCATCCTTACCTTTAAACATCTTTTATGCCTACTATACTTTTCTCAGCTCTACCTTATTAAACAAAAATGACGTATTTTTAGTTAAGCTGCAAATTAAATGTGTACAGTCTTAAAACCTTTTAAAAACATCCTATTAAATTTCACCACTCAAAGGCAAAATAATAATAATATGCCAAAGGAAAAAGTGCTTTGCAGAGTCATCCTATTGTCTGTGATAGAAAACTGTTTTATCTGCTAGATGAGTAGAATGCCATATGTAAGATAAAATTACCTTATACCACTGTATTTGGGGTAACTCATTGTTTTCATCTCTGAAAAAATCCAAATAAGGACATACAAGTTGTCCATCTCCTGGAATCAGTAGTCTCTGTGTAAATACGGCTTGTGAATTGTAACACAAGTTAGGCTCATGCTGTACAAACTCTGCAGCTATTTTAGTTTTGAGGCAGTAAGTTGAATTGCTAAAATAAATCAAAACAGGTTTATTAGCAGATTTTTCCATCCTTAACTATTGCAGGTACGTACAACGCACGTTTGTAACGTATTAATTCCTTTCTTACCTCACTGCACAGTGGTAATATCCTGAATCCTCTACTTCAGCAGGAACAAACCAAAGTTTATCTTTGTGCTGATGAATCCTGGAGTCTCTCTCGGTAGATACAGGTGTCTTGCTGTCATTTTTATACCAAATTATAGGGCCTTTGTGTTCACTTAGGATAAGAGGACATGAACGAGCATCAATTTCATGTGCAGACGAAACTAAAATAACTTCCTCTTCACGTGCCACACATTTATCTTTAAAAGGGAGAAAGGGAAAGTCATTTCTATAAGAAATTAGTCAATGTTTCTTAATGTAATATCTAAATATAAACACACCAACTATTAAATACATTGATTTGTGTTACACGTGAGAGTGTCAGTAGCCTTATGATTAAGAGAGTCATCTTGGAAGTCTAAAAGATTTCTAGTCAAATCCAGGATGTCACTTACTACTTGTGTCCTTGAGCAAGTTATTTAACCTCTCTCCTCCCCTCTTTACTCAGCTAAAACTTGAGGATAAGGTAGCAGGAAAAGATGGCTGCTTCAGTAAAAAGATGGAATAACCGTTATTTACCCTCCCCCCGAACAACTAAAAAATGCACAAAGTAGATGAAATAACAATGTTCAAGACATCGAACGTCAGGGAATGAAGGACACAAAGGAGGCGAGCCCTAGGGTTTTCCCAAACTACTGCGTAGAGAGCAATTCTAGGCCACGACATTGCTGGGAGGAAATGCAGGCAAAAGCCAGTGTTCTCTCTTGAGTTGAGGAGATGGAGCAGGGAATCCAGGTCAACCAAGAGAGTGGAGGGCAGAGTACCAGCGAGATTCCAGCTGTACACAGAGAGTAAGCAAGCTTTGGAGGTCTACAGGATCTCCCTCAAGTTTTCAGCTGAGTATCAATTAACAGAAGCATGAAAGAAAGCTCCCCAAGGCCAGAGTGAAAATTGCCACAAGAATTAGAGTGGATAATACCCGGAGCGCACACATGCCGGGAATGGTGGCTGTTCTCAACAGCCAGAATGGACAATCTTATCAGTCATGGGGCACCAGGTAGAGAACCCAGAAGGGTTTTGTCTCGGTAGATGGAGCAAGTTAGGCCTAGAATAAACCTTGTTCCGCTCCTGACTTACAAAGCTTCAAAGCAAGACCTAAAAGGATCAACTATTTCCAAGTAACAACCCTGTGAAAGAACAAAGCTCAAGAACGTTTTTAGTAATAAAAAAATATCCAATGCCCAACATGGTAAAATCTACAATATCTAGCATCCAATCAAAGATTACTAGGCATGCAAAGAGGCAGCATAATAAAGAGAAAAAAAATCAGTCATATCAAAACTGACCCATAAATGACACAGATAATAGATGGAAAAAATTAAGATAGTTATTATCACTGTGTTCCCCTAGTTCAAGGGAACAGATCAAGCATGTTGAGTAGAGAAATGAAAGAGATTATTTTAAAAGTCCTAAATCAAACCCCTAGAGATGAAAACTACAATGCTGGCTTAAAAAAAAAAAAATGGATGTGATTAACGGCAGGTTTGACACGGCAGGAAGAAAAGCTTAGTGAACTGCAAGATATAGCATTAGAAATTCTTCAAAACTAAACAGAGAAAAATAACAGAATGAAATAAACAGGATTCTAGTTAGCCGCAGGACAACTTCAATACATGTGATAAGAAGCCCTGAAGAACAGGAGAGGTGGGTTGAACAGGAAAAATAGTTGAAGAAATACAAGTTGAAATTTTTCACGATTTTACGAAAATGATGTAGCCACAGACCCCAAAATCACAATAAAACCCAAGGATAAGAAGCATGAAGAAAAGCACACCAAACAAAGACAAAAATGATGCAGCCTTCTCACCAGAAACAATACAAGCCAGAAGAGGGCAGAATAAAGATAAGTACTAAAAGGAAAAACATCATCTACCTAGAATTCTATATCCAGGGAAAGTACCTTTCAGAAATAGAGGCAAAATAAAGACTTTTTCATATTTATAAAAGCTACAAAAATTATCACCAATACACCTGTACTGCCAAAACATGTAAGGAACTCCTATAGAAAGAAAGAAAATAGCATCAGATGAAAAATGAATCTACATAAACGAATAAATAGCACCAGAAATGTTCACTACATGGGTGATCATAAAATAATTTTTCTTATTATTTAAATCTCTTTAAAAATAACAGAATATTTAAAGCAAAAATAATGTCTTTTGAGATTTATAACATATAAAGAAGTAAAATGTATGGAAACAATAAGGCAAAGTTCAGGAAGGGAGAAGCAGATATATACTGTTTTATGTTTTTTATACTATTTGTGAATTGGTATAGTATCACCTGAAGGTAAACAGTGATAAGTCATAGATGGATACCATAAGCACTAGAGTAGTTATTTTTTAAGTTATTAATATAAGCCAACCCAGAAGACAAAATAAATCATGAAAATTCTCAATCCAAAAGGCAGCAAAAAAGAGAAAACACGTAACAAAGAATTAATGGTACAAGGTGAAAATAAAACCAGATCCTAAAATAAAACCCAAACATATTATCATATTTTTTTCATGGTCTAAACAACCCAGCTGAAAGGCAGAGATAGACTGGATAAAGAAAGAAGGATCCAACTATATGCTAACATACACACGAACTCACACATAAACACACTTTAAGTGTAAAGACACAAATATGTTAAAAGTAAAAACGGGGAGGGGAGAGAAATAACACCAATCAAAAGAAAGTTTGAACGTTTATTGTTATCAGTCAAAGTAGATTTGACAGTGAAAAATATTAACAGGGATTAAAAAGAGTCATGAAATTATGATAAAGGAGTAATTTGTCAGGAGGTACACAGTAACCCTAGACATTTACTCACCTACTGACAGTGCTTCAAAATACATGAAGCAAAAACTGATAGAATTGCAAAAAGAAATAGAGAAACCCACAATTATAGTCTGAGATTTCAACAGTCTCCTCATAATAATTGGTAGAACAAGTACAACAATTAGACAGAAAATCAGTAATGATATAGAAGATCTGAACAACACTCAACCAATTTGGCATAATCGATATTTACAAACACTCCTACCCGACAACAGCAGAATACACATTCTTTTTAACTGCACACAAAAGAACGTACCAAGATATACTATATTCCTGCTTATAACCCAACAGTCAACAAATTTAAAAGAATTCAAAGTATGTTCTCTCTTGACAATGAAATTAAATTAGAAATCAGTAACAGAAAAATATCTAGTAATTCACCCATGTATTTAAAAGCTGAAAAAAACCCAACCAACCAACAAAAAAATCACCCATGCATCAAAGAAGAAATAAAGGGGACTTCCCTGGTGGCACAGTGGTTAAGAATCCACCTGCCAATGCAGGGGACACGGGTTCGAGCCCCGGTCCGGGAAGATACCACATGCCTCGGGACAGCTAAGCCCATGCACCACAACTACTGAACCTGTGCTCTAGAGCCTGTGAGCCACAACTACGGAGCCCACGTGCCACAACTACTGAAGCCCGCATGCCTAAATCCTGTGCTCCGCAACAAGAGAAGCCGCCGCAACGAGAAGCCCGTGCACCACAGTGAAGAGTAGTCCCTGCTCGCCACAACTGGAGAAAGCCCAAGCACAGCAACAAAGACCCAACGCAGCCAAAAATAAATAAATCAATTTAAAAAAAAAGAAGAAATAAAGGAGGAGATTAGGAGATAAGTCTTTTGACCTGAATGATAAAGAAAACACAACATATCAAAACATACGGCATGAAAAGGAAACAATACTTAGAGGAAAATTGATAGCACTAAATGTCTGTATAAGAAAAAAAATCTCAAATGATGACTTTGGATTCCACTTAAGAAATTTTTTTTAAAAATTACACCCTAAGTAAGCAGAGGATAGTAATAGATCCAGGAGAAAAATCAATGAAATGGAAAACAAAAACAATAGAGAAAAAAATCAAAGATACCAAAAGCTAGTTCTTTCAGAAAAAATCAATAAAATGGATAAATCTCCTGCCATACTGAGCAGGAAAAAAAGAGAGGTGACATCTCTCATTAAAATGATTTTAAAAGAGTAATGAGGAAATATTATGAACAGCCTAATGCCAATAAATTCAACAACTTAAAGGAAATGGGCAAATTCCTTGAAAGTACAGACTATAAAATCTGCCTGAAGAAGAAACAGATAACCTGAATAGCCCTACAGGTATTAAAGAAACGGAAAGTGTAGTTAAAAACCTCCCGACAACAAAAAAAATCTCAGGCCTAGATGGCTTCACTGGTATATTCATAGAAGGCCCAACACCAGTTTTACACACACTCTTCTAGAAAACTGAAGAGTCAGTAACACTTCCCAGTTCACTCTATGAGGTCAGTATTATTCTAATTCCAAAACCAAACAGACATTCCAAGAAAAGAAAACCACAAAACAGTCTTCATCATGAACATAGATGCAAAATTTCTTTAAAATATCTTAGCAAATTGAATGCTACAATATATCAAAAAAGGACAGTGCATTATGATGTACACAACATCCCCCCCCCAAAAAAAACCACAATAAAACAAAACTAGGAATAGAAGGGAACTTCCTAAAGCTAATAAAGGACAGCTATAAAAACCTTACAGCTGTCATATACAAGATTAGAAACAAGGTAAGAATGTCCACTCTAACCCCTTCTATTCAACATTGTATTGGAAGATCTAATTAGTGCATTAGGCAAGAAAAAGAAATGGCATACGGATTGAAGAGAAAAGTAAAATGTCTTTATTTGCAGACAACATGATTTTCTATACAGAATATGCTAGGAAATCTACCGAAGACCTAGAGGGTTTGTAAGTTGTAGGATACAATATGAATATGCAAATTTGAATGTGTGTGTATATATTACCTAAGAACAATTAGAAACTGGATTTTTTAAAATGCCTTTTACAATAGCATCAAGATATGAATAATTTAGGATAAACGTGACGAAAGATGCATCAGACTGATCCAATGAAAATTACAAAATAAATTTATTTAAATAAATTTTAAGAGCTAAAAAAATGAAGACGTCTATACTTTGTTCATTGATCAGAAGACTTGATATTGTTGAGCTGCCCCGTTCTCTCCAAACCAATTAATACTCAATTCAATATTATCTCGATTGTGATGATGGTTTCTGGCGTGGATATGTATGTCAACACATCAAATTGTATACCTTAAACATGTGTGGTTTATTGTATGTCTATTATAACCTCAATAAAGCTATTTAAAAACAGAATGGAAATAAAAGTGGCTAGGCACTCAGCAAGGTACCTGCACTGATGGAGGACTGGTAAGTATTTAGCTCCGAGGAGTAACAGTAGCAATAACAGTGATAAAAGAGTAAACCTTAAGGTCACAGCTCAACACACTCTCCTATTTATCTGGGGTTTGCTCCACCACTCCATCAAAACTGTTCTGATCAAAGTCACCTATGACGTTTAAGTTGCTAAATCAAATCGACAACTCTTGGACGTCATCTTACTTAGCACATCTGCACTGGACACGTGTTATTCTCATCCCTGAAACACGTTCTTCACTTGGCTTTCAGGACATTTGGCTGGTTCTCCTCCTACCTTTCAGGCCAGTCTTTCACTGGTTCTTGGATGAATGGAAGCCTGACCACCCATCCCTGGAGGGCTGCAGGGTTCACTCCTTGAAGTTCTGTTCTTTTCTAACCACACTCACTTCCCAGGTAGACCCATCTAGTCTCAGGGTTCTGATAGCAGCTGCTTGCCAAGGTCTCCAGTTTTATACTTCCAACCCCTGGCTCCAGACTGCTTAGTCAACATCTCTGTTTAGACATCTAATGGACGGCTAACTTTAACATGTTCAGTCTGAACACGTGACCTTCCCCCCGCCCATCAATGGCAACTCCACTTTGCATGCGCTTGGGCTGAAACCCTTAGTCATCCTTGATTCTTCTCCGTTTCTCACACCCACATCCAATCTGTCTGCAAATCCTGCTGGCTCTGTCCTCAAAGTATATCCAAACTCTGACGACTCACTTCTCCTTGTCACCCTTGAATAAGTTACCATCATAGCTTGCCTGGATTGCTGTAATGGCCTCCTAACTGGCCTCTCTGTTTCTCCCTTTGCCTCCCTAGGATCTGTTCACAGTATAAGAACCAGAATGAGCCTTTAAGTTATGGAAATTCCCTGGCGGTCCTGTGGTTAGGACTGCACACTTTCACTGCTGAGGGCCCGGGTTCGATCCCTGGTCGGGGAACTAAGATCCCACAAGCCGCACGGCGTGGCCAAAATAAAAACAGAAAGGAAAGTTAGATCACCTCTCTGGTTTTAAACAGGGAACCTACACAGTCTTCCCACCTCAGAGTACAAGCCAAGATCCTTAGAAAGGTCTACAAGGTTCTCTACACAGTCAAACCTCCACCGCCCCCCATTACCTGAATGACCTCACCCCGTATCACATCCCTCACCATTCCCTCTGCTCCAGCCACAGCAGATTTCAGCCCCTGGAACATGCCAGTACTCCTGGCCTCAGGGCCTTGGTACATGCTGCCTAGAATATTTCCCCACCCCCAACCTGATCTCTATGACCTTGGGCTCTTAACCTCACTGGGCTTCAGTTTCCCAATGTATAAATGAGAGAATGAAAAGTAAAGATCTTGAAAGGACATCCAGCAATACAGTTCTGTGACTTGGGCATCCACAGACACACGTAAGAAAAATGACTCTGTTCAGCAACGTACTTCACGTATTCTAAATAACAGATTTTCTTAGCAGACGGGAACACAAGGAAATGCTTAACTCACCAGCCTCCAGAGAAGAAGTCAGTAGAGCTATGAAACAAACAAGCCTGAATAATACTTTCATATTTTCCTGGAGAAACAGAGGAATGAAAGAAAAATTTTAAATGTTACTATTCCCCCAAACATCTCTAAAACTACACACACGGACTCCCCCCCTGGTCCCACCCTTACCCGCAAGTCACACTGATGGGTTAGTCTCCCTACATCACTTATGTGATCATGCTTCTGGACGCAAACTGGGGAAAAGGGGAATGAAGATTTTTAACAGAACTGGGGACAAACTCACACAACTTAAGATGAACAAAACTTCCATCAACTGTCCCAACGTTCATTTCCATTTAACTTTCCCCCAAATCTAATCTATGCTACACCCAAAATAGACTACCCACTGGACCCTAAACCATCTTGCCTCTACTTACATGGATGTGTTCCCCACCTGGAATGTACCCACTGCCAGGACCCACTTGCAAAGTCTCCCCATACTTCCAGATCCTGCAAAAGCTCACACCTTCGCCTTATAAGGTAAGACACTAAACCGTTTGTACGAAATGGTATAGCTGCATAGAAATGCACCAGAAAGCCTAAAAGAAATAATAACAATATATCATAATTGGGTTGCTTCTTGTGGTTGGTTGGTTTGCCCCTTCTCTGGGGCTTGCTGGGGCTTTTTATCTAAAATTTCTATAATAAGCATGTATTAATCTTATCACAGAGCAAACCAAAAATATAAACAAAACCTCCACAGCTCCTCTGAGTGGTTTAGAAGCTACACTAACATAGCAGCAGCTACAACAGGTACTGGTCAGCCATAGGGCTACATGTTAAACTGAGGTCCTGGTAACCTCGCATTTCCGTTTCCTAACACTCTGTCCATGTACTTGGCAGGGGGCGTAATCAGATTAGGCGTTTGACTGATGCTGGAAGGAAAGCACGCCCGTGGCTTTATCCATAAAATATCCCTAAAATAATATCAATTGAAACAGGAAAAACGCACTCCATTTTGCCTACCTTTCTAAAGTTCTCAGGCCCAAATTAAGTTAATGTTCAGTACGGCCCCCTTTACCTTTTTGCACGTTCCTGTTCAGTGCTCCTGAAGGGCGACCCGACAACTACATGCAGTGAATTCCAATCTCGTGCTTCCAATGAGCTTATGCACAAGCCTATTCAACAACCTATGAATTCCTAGTATTCCACGGGCCTCAAACCAAACTCATTCTCCGCACCAGCCATGCTCCCTACCTCAGCGACACGGACAGCACTGCCACACTCCCACCCACCCAACGAGAGACCCAGGCTCAGTGACCCGACACCCGCCATCCCCAGAGCTGTTCTCACCAGCCCTGAACAGTCCGGCTCCGGAGATCAACAAACCAGCCCGGTTCACTCATAGCCACTGCTGATGCCTCTTTAGCTCAACAATCACTGGTTCCTTCCTGCATTAATTATGCCAGCTGGCTCCTTATCAGTCTCTCTGCCTATGGACTTACTGCTTCTATTCAATCCAGGGATCTTACAAACTCATAGCTACCAAGTGATCGGTTCAAAGCGCCTTCACCGGCTCCCCAGTGCACCCCAAACAGTCCGCACCCCTCAGCAAAGCACACAGGTCCTCTGTGCCGAGGCTCTGGCTGCTCAACCCTCCACCTTCCTCTCCCCATGTCCGGTCCATACGTCAGCCTTCACCTTGCCCAGTTCTCCAACCTCAGAGCCCTTGCCTTTGCTATTCCCTCCACCCTTCACCTGGTGGTGAAGGTACCTCCCCACCCAGCAGGTCTCAGCCGGGGTCACCCTCCTCCCACCAGCTCCAGGGAGCCCCCAGAACCCTTGCCTGGCCAGACCGTCTTTCTCTGGACCCCTGCAGCAACCTGTGTTAATGCCTTCGCACTTTTCACTGCAGTTACCCCAGGACAGGGAGCCTCACGGGGGCAGGAACCGTGACCCGCCTATCACTGCACTCACAGCTTCCAGAACTGTGCTGGGAACTCAGAAGCCCTTGATAAGTGCTCACAGAATGAGTGAAAAAATGAACTAAAGAAACAGCTATCCCCTCGACCCGACCGCAGGGGCAATGTCCAGGGCAGACCGCATAATTTCATGCTTCAAAAAAAAGCTGTCCTTTTCATTTTACAGAAGATGAAATTTGCCTATATTCTTTTCTGTAGCCGTAAGTTAATCGCAAACACAAAATATCTTAACTAAGACATCACAAACCCAGATTCTAATAACATGCAATCATTTGAATATTAGCTGGAAAATGTTCTACTTAAGAAGTGGTATTAAAAGGTATAAAAAAAGGGACAACGTGCTTTTTAAATACAGGCATACCTCGTTTTATTGCGCTCCGCTTCACTGCACTTTGCAAATACTGTGTTTTTTAACAAATGGAAGACTTGTGGCACCCCTGCATCGAGCAGGTCCATCGGCACCATTTTTCCAACAGCACCCACTCACTTCAAGTCTCTGTGTCACATTTTGGTAATTCTCGAAATACTTCAAACTTTTTCATTACTATTATGTTTACATTCATCTGTGATGAGGGATCTTTGATGTTACGGCTGTAATTTGTTTTGGGGGCACCATGAACCACATCCATATGAGACAGCAAATTTAACAGACAAATACTGTGTGTGTTCCAACTGCTCCACCATGTGGCTGTACCCCCAACTCTCTCCTTGGGCCTCCCTAGTCCCTGAGACACAACACTATTGAAATCAGGCCAACTAACAACCCTACAATGGCCTCTAAGTGTCCAGGCAAAAGGAAGAGTCAATCAATGCGGCAAATTTCAGTGTCGTCTTACTTTGAGATTGCCGTGGCCACCTCAACCTTCAACAACCACCACCCTGAGCAGTCAGCAGCCACCGACATCCAGGCCGGACCCTCCACCAGCACAAAGATGATGACTCGCTGAAGGCACAGATGACCGTGAGCGTTTTTTAGCAATGAAGTATCTTTTAGTGAAGGTATGTACATTGCTTTCTTGGACATAATGTTATTGCTCATTTAATACGCTGCAGTATAGTGTAAACATAACTGGGAAACAAAAATTTCGTGTGACTCACTTTATTGCAATATAAGCTTTACTGTGGTGGTCTGGAACCAAACCCACAGTATCTCCGAGGTGTGCCCGCAAATGCAGGGAAAAAGAAGACAATCTAAGCGTGAGAGACACCCCCAATCGCATTCTCCTCCGTTTACCCCCAGCATGAGGGCAGTGAGCCCTATACCTGATTCAAGCCTCTAAACCTTCCTCAGAGCCATGAGACCACGTTCCTTAAGTATCCTGTAATTCTGACATTTTACTCACATAAATTAGCCTTCTCCCAAATTAGTCTAGATTAAGAGTATTATTATCATATTTACCTTGAACCTGTATTCAGATTATTAAATAAGATGGGAGGCTTTGACGTCTTGCAGTCTGGCTTATTAACTATTTCTGTAACCCGGAGGAGGTGTGTTTTAAATTTCTATGATAGAAGGAAGTAAATAAAGGGTTAAAACATTTCCCGATTACCTGTTCCGGGCCAATCCATGACTCACATTAGTTTATTAAAGACACCACAAAATCAGCTGAACTCTGCCAGGTGTTCGTTCATTTAGTCACAAGCTCTGGCTTGTTCGATGAGTGGGCGGGGGAGAAGACAAGGAAGGTGCCAGGCTGAATTCATACAGAGTGTGTCTGGAGATGTAATTCCAAATTAATTGTGGGCAAACAACGTTTAAGAATTGCAAGTCCAAGGACGGTGCGACCTTGGACACAATTCCTCCTGAGCCTCGGTTTCCTCGTCTGCACAGTTGGCAATGGGCTGGGTGACTATAGACCCCTTCCTATCTAATAGTCCATAAAATGCAGGAGCCCGGCCCCAGGGGTCCAGGTTTTACTTCACCTGCCCTGGAACTGCTCTCGGAAAAAAGCAGGGGGGGTGAGAGAAGCCCCTTCCCCTCAGCAGGGGACCTTCCGAATCCCTGTCAGTCTCCAGGATCCTAGGGCAAGGGGTTTGGCTCCAGGCCATGGGATGGGGGTTAAGAGTCCCATGAGTGTGGACAGTGTAGAGAAAGCAGGTAAAGACGTACCATCCAAGGCCAAACTAAACAAAAAAATGAACAAAACCCCCCGTATGTCCCCAAACAATACAAAATTCCAAGGGTGAAGCCAAACCTGACTAGCCTTCACCCTGCCAGTCCTTGAAAGGCTGGGCAAATCAGAAAATCCCTCAACAACATTTGTGTTCTGCTGTATACCAACATATACAGCCTGTACACCAGGCTGTGTGTGCTAGTGCCAGGGACAAAAATAATTTTTAAAATTCAAAATAAATAAAGTGAAATATAAAACAAGAAGCCGCTCTTCAAGATGGTCACAGTTCAGCCGTCAGCCACATGTGATCACACAATACATCCCACACAGCCATCAATGGATAAAAGTTCAGCCTCTGTGTCGCAGCTCCCCCTTTGGACAAAATGGGGATGATGATAACAGTATTTGTCCTTGAAGGCTGTGATTAAGGGAGTTGTCACACATGAAGGGTTTAGAACATTGTCTGGCAAATGGTCACACTCCGAATTAGCTATTATAAGTCACCCATGCTCTGATGAGAGATGTAAGTTTTGGTAAAATGTTCTCGGATATCCATTCATTTCTTGATTCATTTGCTGCCAAATCAACACCTGTATATTGAAGATCTACTACATGCCTGTGTGTACACTTGGTCCTGGGAACAAAATTAGGAATAACGACTCAGGGGCTCGAGGAGCTCACCAGCCAGCAGGGAGAGTGGACATGTCTGCAGAGTTACACAATGCGGGACTGACTGTCCATGGGGAGAGAGATGCCCCGGGTAGGAGGGAAGACAGGGCCTAATGCGCCCTGAAGGAGGGCTTCTGGACCAGGTGAGCCTCACGGTGGGGAGAGCATGGGGGATATTCATCATGTTCCATAGCATAAATCAAAGGTGAGGCACCGGGAATTCCCTGGCGGTCCAGTGGTTGAGACTCCGCACTTCCACTGCAGGGAGCGCAGGTTCGATCCCTGGTCGGGGAACCAAAATCCCATTTTTTTGGGAAAAAAAAAAAAAAAAAAAAAAAAAAAAAACAAAGGTGAGGTGCCAGGAGGCAAAGCTGGAGAGATGGAAAGTGCCCAGGACATGAAGAGGCTTGCTGAGCAGTTGGGACTGCCATTTGTAGGTGGCAAAACAATCACGTAATGGTTGTAAGCCACAGAGTGGTATACGATCAGATTTTCATCTTTTAAGGAAATGTTGGCACCCATGTGGAATATAAACAGGAGAGGTGTCTGGGGAAGGGCTGTAGATGAGCAGGGATGCAGGCATGAGCGGCCAGCAGTGACAGACAGACGGAAGGGGGCATATCTGAGTCCCACTCAGAGGCAAGCCAGAGAAGGGGTCTGGGACCCACCGGCCCTGATTCCCTCAGGTGGGACGAGCAAGGGCAGGGCAGGTGAGGAGGGCAGGTTCCGGCACCCACACAGCCGAGGAGATGCCTGGGGGTGTCACTCACTGCACCACCAGCCTGGGTCTCCTGAGACCATGTAACAGAAATCGAGAATTCGATTGTGAGGTGGAAATTCAGTGACGTGGACATGGAACCCGGGATGATCTGGAATTGAGGCAGCTCAGACCTGCACTGGGAGCCACCATGACATGGTCACAGCTGAAGCTGAGGGGGCAGCAACCCTGAGAAACCGGGTGAGCAGTGCTTCTTTTTTTTTTTTTTTTTTTTTTTTTTTTTGCGGTACGCGGGCCTCTCACTGCTGTGGCCTCTCCCGTTGCGGAGCACAGGCTCAGCGGCCATGGCTCACGGGCCCAGCCGCTCCGCGGCATGTGGGATCTTCCCAGACTGGGGCACGAACCCGCGTCCCCTGCATCGGCAGGCGGACTCTCAACCACTGCGCCACCAGGGAAGCCCAGCAGTGCTTCTTAATGGCTTCACAGACCCCTTCAGAAGTCAGATAAAACCACGGAGATGTCCCAAAGAAAAATGTACCGCCAAAACCAAAATATTTTGTATACAATGGGAAATAGTCCAGAACTACCTGAAACAGGGTGGAGGACTTCAGCTGTTGACGAGAAAAGGCCGGCAGGCCCCTGGGGTGAATCAGCCCAGTAACTGTGGAGGAGGCCTTGTCTCGTAGGAAGTGACCGGCTCCTTAGGAAGGAGTCACCATCTTCAGGGGGCGCATCTACCTGGGGAAGGAAATGCACACACGGGCATGAGCTGGAACAAGGAACGTCAAGTCCCCGACCACCACACAGATCTCACGGGGTCCAACAAAACAAAACAGGCTTACAAAGGTGAGTCACCTGTTTAAAGAGCACGTGTCCCACAGTCCTTCGAGAAAATCAAGTCAGGGGTGAAGAATACAGAGGCGGACAACCCCTAGTTTTGTTTTTTTTTAAATTTTTATTGGCGTAAAGCTGCCTTACAATGTTGTGTTAGTCTCTGCTGTACAGCAGAGTGAATCAGCTCTACGTAAACACATATCCCCTCTTTTGGATTTCCTTTCCATGTAGGTCAGCATAGAGCGCTGAGTAGAGCTCCCCGTGCTATCCAGTAGGCTCTCATTAGTTATCTATTTTATACGTAGTATCTATAGTGTCTGTATGACAACCTCTAGTTCGTTTTGATTAAACGCACACACCTGGCACTTTGCTGCACACAGGGATGAGTGAAGCCACCTCTTAACGCACCTGGCCACTTAACGCAACTGGAGAATAATGCTCAGGGAAACACGCCAGAGGCCAGGAAAACCTTCCAGGCCCTGCTTAGTAACAGTCATCCCCTCAGAATCTTCACTCTTCCTTTGCACCAAGCATATTAACACACTGGCATTCCACATTACATAACTTAAGATAACTTCTAAAAAGCTGAGCTGGGAATGCCCTACTGTGACGTCCTCTAGACGTTTCACCATTCATTACCTGGTTTTGCAGTTTCCTTTTAGAGTTTTGGAGTGTCATATTTTTTTCTCAGGTCTGAATCATTTCCTTAGGCCTCTGAGAAGCTTGTAAGGCCTCAGCATAAGGCCTTTTAATGCCCAGTGGATAAAACAGCCTAATTCAATGCCAAACATTCTCCTTAGACTAAATGTGCCAAATGCCACCCGTTATTCACTTTGGACTTAAGAGAAAGTACAGGGCATCCCATCAAGGTGTCAGAGCTCGTCATCATGAATCATAACAGGACACAAGATCAAAGACAAGCCTCCCAGATATTCCCGTCTGCAGGCCCCGCAAAGGGCCCTCCCCACCTCCAGTCGTGTGGCCCAGAATGACCGCAGCTGATGGCAGTCCCGTGGACGACGTCTGGGAGAAATTAACAGACTGGGGGAGGGGTGGACGGGCAAGCGGACCAGATTTGTTTGGAAGGTCCAGGAAACCTTCCGCGGGGAAGGACACCCCACAGCCCTCTAACCACTTTCCTGCCTTGATGCAGTGATGCCTATGCTATGTATGAAGTTTCCCAGACTTGCTAACATCCTCTCCATAGCAGCTTCCAGCTGATGTGCAGGGGTGCAGCAGTGCACTGAGGTACCCCACTGCCCGACGCAGGGCCGTCGTGGGGGGCCTGGGTCAACAGGCCTCGGCTACTCACCCCACCTCCAGCAGCCTGGCCCGCTCACGACAGTGCACCGTGGAGTGGAAACACAAGGCGCGACTTTCTACGACGCTCACTGCAAAAGCGAGCCCTTGTGAGCTCCCCAAGTCCAGCTCCCATTGCTTTTTGGTGACACCGTTTGGAAACTAGTACATCACAGCATGCCTATGCGGTACATGGAACATACCTAGGAAGCTAGTGGCTTATTAAAGACAAAGTGAACGTACAAATGTGAGGCATAGAGCAATTTCCTCCTAGACCCAGAATGAGAAACTTCAACGTGAGCTAACTTAGAAGAACAGAGATTAAGCATCAGAATTTACAGTGAGCGCATTGGCCCCAACAAAAGCCCCCCTTCCGGGAAGGACTGACTTTATCCGTAGCGCCTTCCTGTCACTGCAAGAAGTTCCACACCCAGTGCAGACAAAGGAAAAGAGACATGGGGGTGGGGTGCTGTCATGAGAACCCGAGGGATTGCCACAAGTCCCAGAGCCCCCGTGAAGGGCGGGGCAGGGCACTTGCTCCTAGTTTGTGGCCACAGAGCATCTATTAAGGCCTTCTTATTCTTGAGGAATTTCCTTCTTGTTTCTAAGGAATTTCCTTCGCGTTTCTGAGGAACTCCCCCTCTGTGACTCTTGCCTTCCAGGACAGAAGCCACGCAGAGGACTGAGGTGGTGCACAGCAGATGCACCCCAGATGCATGAAGACATACTGTTGCGTGGGCCCAGGGTCCGGGCTGCACCGTCCCACACAGGGTCTACAGGGGGCCGTGCCCAGTGGGGCTTGAGCAGTTTCTATCTACAGTAACCTCCAAGCCTGACTCCCTGGCATGCCCCCAGCTCCATCCCATACTGTGAGGGCCCTGAGTGTGCATACAGGCAGACATCCTCCCGTCTGGCCCTGGCCACTCCGCAGACCAGGGAGGCCCTCAGGCAGTGGAGTCCCCAGTGGACAACCCAGGAAAGAGGGTTGCACACGCCTTGGAATCCAAGTCCAGGTTATCTGGGCAGGGAATTCCAGGGCTCTTGGGCCCCTGGACCATCCTCTCGGCCCTACAGACTCCTAGCCGTGCCGAGGCCAGCAGCCGGCTCTGAGAAACAGAACAGAACCCTCCAAAGTACAGGGCCTGGGTGGGATCTCTCCTGCCAGGTCTAAGGGAGGTTTCTGGAGAGACATGACAACACTAGGGGGCCCCATCCTCTTCCAGGGACCTTAAGTAGCAGAGCCCCACCTCCTAAATATGAAAGGAAATCCTAAGGGTACTTTCCACGTTTCCACCTCACGCCCGCTCACTCTTCACACTGAGCGCCGCGTAAAGACACGGACGGCATTATTTACTACAACTTCTCATCCCAAACCTTAATCAACGTGGCCTCCATGTATATCGGACATCATGGGAAAATATTCAGAGGATGGCGCTCCAACTGATTCACCTATAACTGAGAAGGTCCAGTGGATGAGCCCCTGGGGAAAGCAAGGGCTGTAAGGCAGGTTCTTCAGCTCGTGAAATGTCACCTCCCACATGTTCTACTGAAAATCAGTGGAAACGTGCACAGGGAATGGATGACGGTATTAAAATGAAGCTCATAATTATCTTCACCTGTTACAAGCACTCAACCAGCTATTAAACAGTCGATATCACTCAGACCAAGAATGTCAGTTTTCGGAACTTATAAAGCCAGGGGACTACACGATGGTGGGAGATACTTTAGAATTCTGTGCTTACACGAGTCCTTGTTTTTTTAAACTAGAGCCACGAATACCCGCCCAGAGAAGCTGCAGACGGCCAGAGATCTCAGAGCCCATCTTCCAGGGGTAAGGATTCTCCCTGAAGCTTTTCTAGGGGAAGTTATCAAGGGCTATGTCATGAAGAGGAAAGAAAAGTCTCCAAGAGATAAAACATGAGGCAAAGAACTATCTCTTAAGGTGATATTGTGGAGTGCTGGGTTGAGCATCTACTCTTCACTTCCCAAGAGGAGCATTTTGGAGGTAAACTCGGCGAGGCACTGTCTTACGTAAGCACCACAGTCATCTCCGTTCCGTCCCAACCACGAGAAACAGAAGCACTGGGGTCCCACAGACTCACACCCACCAGCCCCGACACACGGAGCAGCCCGGCCCCGAGGATGGACGGGGCCCCAGGACGGCTCCATACGGGGAAGGAGAACGTGAACGTGACCACCTGGGGGTCGCCACGGTGTGCCCCCGACGTGACGTGATGACTGTTCCCATTCTGCAGAGATGAAAAACACACAGACATCCTAAACCCTGACTATGTGGTCGGCATGGCTGTCACGGATCTTCCCCCGAGAAAAAGCTTTCCACGACTCTGAGCATACAAAACCACTCCCACCACAGAGGGAAAAGGAACACTTATCCTCTCAGAAAATCCAAAAAACCCTGAAATGTTGGTGATTTTCCTCTCGGGGGACAGATCCGAAAGCCTAGCTCACAGAACTATTTGACTTATTTACCCAAATGGGGCAAGGAGAGTTGCTTTTTTTTTTTTCATCATAAGGGTATCATGTACAGGACATGAAGATAAAGTAAAAATAGCCACAGAGGTTTCCGGTGTTGCTAGGAAATCTAAGTTATTCAGCTCTTACACGGCTCAAAGCCACCAGATTGGTGGTGTCACGTGGGTGTTAAGGGCAAAGGGGAAAATGAGGCAGAGAGGGAGTGATTACCATCACAAGAGGGCTACAGACAGGAGTGGGCTTAACCGCTAGGCTGGAGTTTGGCAAGGTCTCCACTTTGCCTTCCTTGGGCTCCTGGACAAGAGAATCCAGACCCGGTGATGGGAGTGACTCTGGTCTCCATCCCTGGTGACCTTTTAAGCGCACTGCCTTGCCCCTTCCAGAATCTCATCCTGAAGCATAGCCCCAACGCAGACACTTGACAAAGGCTCTGAACTGAGTCTGGCCTCACAGGACTTGCAAAAAGTCAACTGTGAGAGACAGAATGCCCCGAGCACTGCCTTCTCGTCGGCTGAAAACAGTCCCGCTTCTCAGAGTGGCGACTACAGGTGAGTCTCAGAGGACCAGACAGTCTCTACAAGAATCTTCCAGTGTCTTCACTCTTGTGGGGTTTTTTAATTGAAGTAAAGCATGCATATGATGAAACACACAAATCTTAAGTGTACAATTCCATAAACTGTGCCAACTGTATATACCAGGAACACCTCCACCGGGATATACTGTTTCCATCCCCCCTAAAGTTCCCGGGTACCTCTGAGCACTCACCGCCCCCCACCCTGCTGCACGTGGTCCTCACCGGTCTGATCTCTATCACCTCCTCTGCGACCCTCTGACAGTTCACGCGCATGCCCCCGCTGGCCAGCTCACACCTGCTACTATGAGTGCCCTGCTATTTCAGGGTGCACACCTGCATTGGCGTTTTCATCGCTTACCACCTAGTGACGCAGTGAAAGCATTGGTTCTCCATGGGGCCAGCATGTCCCCTGAGGGAGCACATTTTGCAAACTGTGGGGAAGGGGACCCTTTGGGTAGCCATTTAGTGGCGGAGACAATGGACGCTACACACCGGGAACGGCCCTACCCAGCGAAGACCTGTCCCTCATCCTCCTTGACTTCCAGGGTCCTGCAGACATTCATGGCGACAGAAGCATCGTTTACCGCTTTGGGAGCCTAGCACCCCACTCCACGCTCCACTTAGATAATATATATTTTGTTGGCACAGTTTCATCCCCCTGAATTTTCCGGGGGATGCAACCACTGTGATAACAGAGGGAGGACTGGCCTTTGACCTCCACTTAGACCTTGATCAGGAGTCAGACCTCATCATGGGCAGCGCCCCATGTCCTCACGCTCGGTCTGCATAAAGCACCACTGACCCCACAAGTCCTGGTGTGGCTCTGCCCAAGCATTCACACACCAGAATACACCATTTTAACCCAAATTACTTTACTTATTCTTTACATCTACTATTATATTGATTATTTGGAAATTATGTTGTAGGTAAGTTTTATTGTATCGTTTTGGAATTGTAAAAGGGTGTTTGCCATATTCGCATTCAAAGGGGATGCTGGGTTTCGACAAGCACTGGTCTAACGTGACAGCATCCGGTATTTGTTTCTCTTTCTGACTTACTTCACTCTGTACGACAGACTCTAGGTCCATCCACTACAAATAACTCAGCTTCGTTTCTTTTTATGGCTGAGTAATATTCCATTGTATATATGTGCCACATCTTCTTTATCCATTCGTCTGTCGATGGACACTTAGGTATGCTAACACATATATATGGAATCTGAGGGGGAAAAAGGTCATGAAGAACATAGGGGTAAGACGGGAATAAAGACGCAGACATAGGGAATGGACTTGAGGATATGGGGAGGGAGAAGGGGAAGCTAGGACGAAGTGAGAGAGTGGCATGGACATATATACACTACCAAACGTAAAATAGCTAGCTAGTGGGAAGCAGCCGCCTAGCACAGGGAGATCAGCTTGGTGGTTTGTGACCACCTGGAGGGGTGGGAGGGAGGGAGACGCAAGAGGGAAGAGATATGGGGACACATGTATAACTGATTCACTTTGTTATAAAGCAGACACTAACACACCATTGTAAAGCAACTATACTCCAATAAAGATGTTAAAAAATATATATAAAAAAATAAAGTGACAGCATCTAACTCTTAATTTGACTCTTGGTCAGGAGCCATCGGCTGTATTTTCAGGGATCCATGCGTTCTCTGGTTTGGGAAGCCAGAGGTGCAGAGCCCGGCATGCCAAGATGCTCCTCCACCCCCATCGACGGCACCCTGAGTCCCGCTGAAATGCACCAAACTGCACTTTTAGCGGGGGTCGCTTAAGAGATGCCCTGAAACTCGCTCTTTGTACCTCTTAAATGGGGACCTTCAGGACAGAGTTCCCTCTTCTCTCTACCAGGAATGCTTTTGCATCCCCTGAGGACTTCCTTTTCATCTCGAAGACACGGGCAGCTGTGCTCTGCCAGGTGTCCCCTCTCCCACTGCCTGCAGGAAAGTGTGTTGTTGCTGTCGGCCTTGGCTACTCGTTAGAACCACCCTGGGGGTTTCAGAAACACCAGAGCCCGGGCGCACCCCGAGATGCTCGTTAGTTTGCTCTGCCGTCGGTCCAGCAGCAGTGGGAGGGCCCCGGGGGGTGCAGAGGAGCCAGCAGGGATGGGCACTGTGCTTTCCTCCGCCCCTGCAGCCCCGCTTGGGTCACCTTACAAGATACACAACTACTACGTATAAAACAGTTAAACAACAAGGAGAGGGAACAATATTCAATATCTTGTAATAATCCATAATGGGAAATAATATGAAAAAGAATATATACATGAATAACAGAATCACTTTGCTATACACCTGAATTATTGTGTCAACTCTACTTCAATAAAAACAAGCACATAGGTCATCAAGCTTTACCTTTTATACATTTCTAGACTCCTCTTTGTCTCCATTCCTGTTTTACTTTCTTCCCACTGTTAACTCATAGCATCTTACAAATCCTTTCCAGAACAGGTAGGAATGAAAAACTTGTCTCTGTTACTCTGCCACACGCATAAACGAGGGGCCAGCGCCGAATCCAAAGGTACGCCGGCGACCCGCAGCTTCAAGGAACCCAGCCCCTTCCCACACTTAGGGAGATCACTCTACAAGCTCCCGCGCGCCACGGCCAGGAGGCTGCAGCAGCGCCGCCTGGGGCCCCGGCAGGCAAGGGGGCGGGTGGGTGCAGAGAGGGAGCAGAAAGACGCAAGCAAGTGCCTGCTTGACAGCAGCAAATGGGGAGCATCACGGGGCAGAGCCCCTGATGACTTCTGTCCTTCAAAGCGGCAAGTTCACACGGAGTCTATCACATACCACAATAATAATAACCTCTGCGCTCCCCTACCCGCTATGCTATGGTAGCTTCACTGCAATTGTCCGGCTTCGCCACTTGGATCAATCACACGTTCTCTCCACAACCTCTCTACCTACGTCCAGGTGGACACACCTCCCACCGATGCATCCCAGTCACAGGCTCTCCATCTGTCCTGGTCCAAGGCCATGGCTGAGCCAGAGTATGTCAACTGACGTCCTGCCTGAGGGCAGTCCGTTTCCCCACACTTTGTCCAAGGGGGCAAAGTTCCAAGAACCTCATTATGCGGAGAGACCTCCAATGTCCGGTGGCTTCACCCAGAGGACTCCCATCCATTAGAGGACAGGAATTTGCATCTATCTTGTTCACTGCTCTATCCTCAGTACATGGAACAGTCCCCGGCACACGGTAGACCTCCAATACACATTTGTTAAGTGAATCTAAAATTAAATAGTGTTTCACCAACAGTGAAGGAATTACTCAAGATGCTGCGTGTTTCAGAGCCATAAAAGAAAGCCCACAAAGGGCCCCGCAGAGCCTATTAGAAACGGGGAGGGTTTTTCCTGCCTCTGCCAAGTTCACGTGAGAATTCAGGTCAATCCTTTCTGGAACCGCAGGGAGGCCCCCTGAGGACATTCAGGTGTGCGAGATGCTCCACACACAGCAGAATGGCACCCAGCCAAACAAGACACAATAAATCAGGGCTCCCACAGAACGGCCACACCCCTTCTCCATCAAATCCCATCCCAAAGGCCCCACGTTTTTGTCTAGCACAAAACTTAAGGTAGGATACGAATACAGAATATTAAGTGAAATACTAACTAGGATATACTAGATAAGAAACAGAAAGGAGTCCAGAGAGAAAAAGATGCCCGTAGCTGCATAGCAGACTGGGTGGGGAAATGGTAGCCGCCTTCCCCAGCACCACCCGTAGTTCTCCTCATTTTCTTAACGGTCCCAGAGTCCCATTTTGCACATCCACCTTCCAGAAGCCCTGGAGGGCAGGACCACTGGGAACTATCACGCCATAAAGTAGAAGCCATAGGGTGTGGAGTCCAGAGGCCTCTGTCTCCTTCCGGATGCCAGCCCTCCAACAAGTTAACCACCCTGTTTTAGCTTCTGCTTCCTCCACCGGAGCACGACTGTGATAATTGCGTGTCTCTCACAAGACTGCTGGGAGGATAGAAGAGCAGTAAGTGTAAAGGGGCTTCGAGGAGGCTCCCAAACCGGGAGGCTCCTAGCAGAGAGCGGACCTGCAGGCCCTAGGTGTGCTGGTTTCTGCTTCAGGCAGGGCAGCCAAGCCCCCTGGGGGCTGCAGCCGGGCGTCCCCCCAGTTCTATCCTCTGGGTCAGGCGAGGCCACACTGGATTCCCAGCCACTGGCTAGATGTGAGCTCAGAAATGGGATCTCCCTATTCACCAGTTAGACCCCAGTTCTATCTATTTCCACATCTGTCTTTTAAGTAAATCTAAAAGAACTGTACAGTGTTTGACCACACTGAGTGGATGTGACCCCCAAGCATGCAAGAAGAAAGCGGTGCGGTTTAGTAGATTCTGGAGTCCCGCAGATCTCGACTGGAATCGTTATTCTGTGGCACTATATTCTCTCCAAGCCCCGGGTTCTTCCTATTTAAAAAGTGGAGTGTTGACACCTAGAATTCAGGTTTGTGTCAGGAACTTTATACACATATATATATACATATAATAGTTCCAGACACATGCAGATGTGCAAATGTACCTAAACACATACAAAGACATCTAATGTAACCACTTTTTAATTAAATAAATGTGAAATATTAAAACAAATAATTACTAACCTAATTTTAAACCTTCTATTTTGGGCACCTTATAAATAATATATATGGATAAAATGGACAAAGTGCTAATCTATGTAGTGTCAAATAACTATTCCATGCCATGCTACTTTCAGGATTGGTCCATATCTTTTTAAAGCTCCTTTCCTATGTAATAATGTACCTTTTCAAACTTGTCTTTACATTAGAAAATTACTTAGGGTGTTGGTAACACGAATCAAATACAAAATACTTTCAAATAAAAAGATTTGAAGTCAAAAAAAGTGTAAAGGGCCTTATAAACTCTAACGTGCTGGACATGCCCGTTGTGAGTGAGTGTCTTCCTGGTGTCCGTAGCTACACCACCCAGCATCATCCTTCACCTGAAGGGGCCACAAGGTACCCTTCCCCACTGTGTTTAGGGAATTCATACCTTATCTTCTCGAGAAGACAACACTTTTGACCCTAAACCTCAAAGAGGGCCACTCCCAAATCAGTTGAATTTGGCCGGATTAAAACGCCTGGAAGCAATTTACAGACACACCCTAGAACAACCCTCCAGAAAGACTGCCAAGTTCCCCAAAGACAGATTTGAACAACTTTTACTCCCGCTTCACACAGGAATAAAAACCTCCCCCCCCGCAAAAAAATAAAAATAAACCCACAAATCAAACTACCATCACCCTCGTACACAACAAACTGACAACCAAGAGTAACAGAAAGGACGCTTTCTGCGCGCTACACAGGGAAAGGGGACTCCGCGAAGGTGCCAAAGCCACAGTCGCCCCCCCACCCCCAAACCCTAACCGCCTGAATTCCGGCCCGCGCCCCAGCGTCCTCCTACCTGGGCGCCCCGCGGGCGGCGAGCGGGGAGGCCGGCCGGGCGGGGGCGCCCTGGGAGCCGGGCGAGAATCACACGCCCGCACTCCGGGCCGGGCTGTGCGCCCCCAACCGGCTCCGCCCTCGCGCCCGGGAAGCGCGGGCGCGGCTCTGGCTCCGGCTCGGGCTCCGCGGGGGCGGACGGCTCCCACCCCGCCCCACTCGGGAGACGGGGAGACCGCCAGCCCCTTCCGGTGCCGTCTTCCCCTGGCATCCCCGCGGAGGGGGGGGCGGCCCGGACGGCTGTTGCGCGCTCCCCCCGGACTGAGATGGAGCGACTCACCGAGACCTCGCCAGTCGGTTGCCCCCCTCCACGGCGGGGTCCCTGGGCACGACTTCTAACGGAGCTGCCGACCCGCCGGGCTCCCAGGCTCCAGCGACACTCACGCTTCTGTCCCCGAGCCTGACCGGCGGCCAGCCTCCGGAGCTTTGTGAACTTGGACGAGTCGGAACTTTTGCGAACCTCCGTTTCCTCTTCTGCGAAAGGGATTTTAACAGCACGCACCTCGTGCAGCGGTTGGGGCTATTAAAGGATTTAATGCTGTAAACCTGGGCGAGGCGCGGAGTTGATACTACACGAATCACCTGCTACTTTTATTGTCGCAGTTCAGCGCCTGAATGGGCAAGCAGCAGTGCAAGTGGTCCAGTCTTGATACCAGACTTATTGGCCAGACCTCGTGTGCTTTTAAGCTTAAAACCTACTTACCCCACCGGTTCGTTTTGAACTCAGAGGAATGCAGTGAATGGGTCACACCTAGACCTCTGGGGGGGGGGAGGGGAGGATGCTGGGGTCCTGGCAGCGCGCTCTTGGCTCCAAGCGGCCCTTCCCCTTCCAATCCGTGCCTCCAGCAAGTGACTGGACCCCAGCTTGTTTTGAGAACCACCTAGGCCATCCTTCCAGGAGACACTGAGTAAACGATGATTGTTTCCTTTCTAATAGAACACACCACCCCTTCCTGTATCCCTTCCAGGCTGGGCAGGCACTCCTTTCCCTAACCCATCCCTTGATATCCATCAGAAACTCAAGAATTGAGATAATCTGGGCCTCAGCTGCCCCAGATAATTCTGCGATGGAAAAAAGCATAAACGATACAGCAGCAACAGCGCCTCTGCCCTAATGCTGCCTTGCGACCTGGAATGATGACATTTTCTCACTTTTTATTTTAGCTGGTTCTAGACCATGTATGGTTCCTTTTTCTCAGAGGAACTGGCTCACATCTGGGGCTGGTGACATAGTATTATGAGAACTCATCACATGTCCCATCTTTTAGTTTATTCCTGTTTAGGTGGCCGTTCTCTAAACCTGGCCCCCATGTTAGAATCACCGAGGGCATCTGGACCTCCCAACGCTCAGATCGGTCCCTTCAGAAACTCTGCAGCTGAGGCCCAAACCTCAGGGTTTTTAAACCTCCCAGATGATTCCAACGTGCACGCAGGATTGTGAACAAGTGTGCATCCAAGCTCCTACAGTGATGCCCTCCCTCTGTATCCTCCACCTGAAAATACTTCAGTGTGTCCGAGTGGCAGTGAATGAAACTAACAGAGTTCGACACCGCAGAACTATCTCGCAAGCGATAAACTGTCTTACTATTTATACAATGAAGGTTTCTGAATAGGTCACAAGTAGAAAGAAAAATTGGTTTGTGCAATAATACAGAAGTAAAAAATTATACTTTCCTTTTATTTTTCTTTTATGTTCTCGATGCTTCCCACCTACCCCTAGCCCAGCTGTTCCACTAGACACCGGGGCCCCTAAACCCAGGTGGGACCCTCAAACACCCCCCCGTTATAGGGATGGGATCTGAAGACCTGACCTTCTCACCTATAGCCACTGCTCTACTGGGACCATGAATTCATCTCCTCCCTCACAAAGCGATGCTGACCACCTTCCCTGGATTCTCCTCCGTTTCCTCTCCTAGGTAACAGATGTGTCCACCTGCCTCACTCCACCCTGGGTTGGAGGGTCTTCACGGGGTGGAGACTGTCACCCTACATCACTCTCTGCTCTGGTCTCAGCACCGCACAGGTGCTCTGGGTGTGGGCGTGTGCTTCAGTTCAGAGACCACTTCATGAAAATGAGGACAGGTGTGTTTGACAAAACCGTACGAGGAACAGAAATAACACCCAGAGCCTCGGGACCCCTCCTGGAGTGTGTGTCCCTCACGACCCTCCCACCTCTGAAACTTATCCTTTGGGAGACCTGACGGTCTGCCACCCCGGGCCACCTTCCTTAAGAGAGACCATATCCCCGAGGATTTTCAGCCTCTCCCCGACCTGTCAAGCTGCTCAGATCACATGACCCTCCTTGGAGGACTAGCTAATAATGCACACGAAATAGCACCCCACCGACCAGTGCAGCATGCTCTGGTGATCTGAAACACAAGACATTCCCCATGGCCTCTGAGGCATGACGCTTTGAAGGACTGTCCATTATAAACATTCACTAGCCTTGGCAGCTTTAAAGAGGGAGCGTTTGTGTGATTGTTTCCTTGAATCCCCAAAGCCAAAGTGCTGGAGAACTCTGAGCCTTGAGTTTATATCATAAACCATCGAGTTCAGAAGGATGTACGGTCATGTCAAGAATGAAAGGTATTTTTCCCACCCAAAGGAGCAGAGTTAGCCAGCAGGTGAGAAGGAAAGCAGAGGGGAGACGCCTGGTGTTTACTGACCCTGGAAGGTCGCTGAGAGGGGGTCCAGCACCCCCATTCTCCACCACCGCCAAACAAGAGACACCCTAGCCTCCTCCCAAGAGACTGAGGGGACCCTGGAAGAGAGAGGCATCCCTGGGCTCCCCTTGGCATAGCCCTGGACACCGCCCATGTCATGGCAAAGTCTGGGGTCCAGCATGGCCTGTTCCGAGGGGCAGCCCGACAGCGGAACTGCCCGAACCTGGGGCCAGGCTGCCTCGCTAAGTCCAGTGTATCCTCGAATGTTCAGAGTCCCAGACCCTCCAAGGGGGCTTCAGATGGACTGAGATGAGCCGTTGCAGTTGGGGACCAGTAGGGCAAGCAGGATCTCAGCTGAGGGCTGTAAGTCCAGAGGACTGGCCAGCAGGCAGAAGCCGTATCCAGATGCCAGGACAAGCCTCAAGCAGTCCATACCTCCGTCTCCACCACCCCTGAAGAGCCCCAGTTACTGTCCAGAGAAAAAAAAGCCCCTTGAAGAGGGAAAATTCTGAATAGACTGTGCTGTTTCCCCAAAGAGACGGAGCCTTGACCCAGCAGAGACTAAACAGCTCTGCATTGGCAAGATTTTCTTCTGGCCTCAGATGGAAATGAGGATTCACGAGCTAAGTTGACTTCAGTTGTGGGAAATTTTTTTTAAACTTACATTTGCGCCTCTGTGACTCTGGCTACGCCTCTTTTTGTTATTTATGGAACTGCCAGTAACTGCTCACAGAACCACAGCGTTCCCTGAGATAGATTTAAAAACCACTGTCCTAGATGGACTTCCTTCTATGGCCTAGTTTTTTGCTCCTTTCACACATTTTCCATCCACTGAGCTCCAAATAATCACTTTTTAAACCTATGTCTCTTTCCATGTAATACTTCGCAGTTTTAATCGTTCTCTATGCAGTCTTGTGTGGGCTTCTGTGATCATCTTTCTGTCCAAGTTTCTCTGATTTTGTAAGACCTCTACCAATCAGACAGCCACGTGTGAACTAGAGAGGAGAGCTGGGGAGAAAGTATAAACAATCATAAGACTTCCACGGACAATAAACTATCTCTTAACCTCCTTTATGAAGAAGATAGACATTGCCCTGCCAAGCCTTAGTTCCAACTGCAGCTTTCATCTTGTTCAATGAAGGCAAATGACCACAGAGGCTCCTTGTACCCAGTTTTCCCCGTGTTAACACAGAAAGTGCACAGCAAGTTCCAGAGGCCGATAGACTTAGTAACTTCCAAGAACTGTTAGTAACCTAACAGAACCAGACTGGCAGGCCTTTTCTTTTCTACCAGCTGTCTTTGATTTGATGATTGCTTCAAAACATAACACTGAAGGCACCAATGACCAAATCATCCATCACCATCCGAAAGGCAGCCATTACCAGCTTCCCACGTCATCCAAGCAGGGCCAATTGAAACCTTTGTGCTTAGTCAAATGCAAGCTATGTAACAAAAGTACTGTTTTCCTGAAACACAGTTTTAAATCTAACAGTCTTTCCTGGTAATTCTACATGGTCCCAGCACCATTGGTGCTCTGCAAATTTCTGTAATTCATCCCCAAATTGTGTCACTTTCCCTTTTCCCCAAGCACCTTCCAAGATCCAGATTTTCATGTTGCAGCCTCTCAACTCTTTGATACTTCCTGAATATAACTGCCAATTTCATTTCTCTACGTGGTTTCCTTTTAATATGATCCCTATAGTACTTTAAAGATGGCTGCAAATTCTTCACTCCTCTAATTAAGGGGCGAAGTCAGATTCCCTCCCCTTGAATCTGGCCCCCCCGAATCAGTGACTTAACCAACGCCAACCAATAGGATAAGGTGGAATTGAAATTTCCGGGACTTCTGAGGCAAGATCATCAAAAACCTTTCAGCTTCTTTCTGGGTCTCTTGGAGCACTCACACCTGTTGCCCAAAGCTACCTGGTAAGAAGTGTTACTCTCCTGAGACTGCCACACTATTAGAAACACTAAGCCTCATAAAGACCACATGGATGCACCCCAGTCCACAGCCCCAGCTGACAGCCAGAACCTACCCCAGTCATGGGAGCGCCATCTTGGATGTTAAGCCAGTAACCCTAGTCAGCTGCTTGCTGACTACATCCACAGGAAAGGCCCCAAAGGAGAACCACCCAGCTGAGTCCCATCAACCCACAGAACCATGAGAGATAATAACACGCTGTTGTTTAAGTCACTGAGTCTGTAGCACAATAACAGACAGGCAAAGCAATGACCACGCTCAGGAATGTGTTACGATTCTCCATGGCCCATCCTGCACCATGTAGAGTCAGCCCAGCATGCAAAGTCTCTATGAATTAAAATGATGCCTAGCTCCCTTCTCCAGCATCACCTCTGAACACTACCCAGTTACAGGGTTCCTTAAGATTACGACTGTCTCACCAGCAAATAAAGGAAAAATGAGAGTTATGAGATAGTCAAATAGGTTTAGTTTTACATATACCATCTTGGGTAAAAGAGGCAACCATGTACTTTGCAAACGCTAACTGCAAGAATGATTTAGTTTCTAGTGTTGTCCTTTCATGGTTTTTCCAAGAAAGAGTGTGACCCGTGGGAAGTAAGCCTCTGCCAGCAAAGGTACTTGGAAGAGTGAGAGCAGGCCACGACTTCTGCAGTAGAAGCAGAAAGAAAATCTGGGCAGACTCAGGAGTGCCGGAGCTGTTGAACCATTTCTCTAATGTCCAAAGATTACATTAACACTCACCTATTCATTTCTCTTGTCTTTCCTCAGAACGAACAATCTGGCAATAACTCGGCAGCTGGTGAGCTACTCCAATAGTAATCACTGTTTTCCTGAGGCAGGAGGAGAGCTGTGTCCAAGGGGTGGGAGAAGAGGCCCTGGTACCGCTGATTCCTTCTTTGCCTCTTGCATCCTTTCTAGTAAGTCACTGAATTGAGAGCCTTGATGGTGGATGCTGAGCTATCCCGACTCTGGGATGGTTCGACCCGCTGATGAGCTCAGCCTATGGTCAAGAACATAGCTGGTATTGTCCTCAGAGGAGGCCAATGTCACTGAGCCTTGAGTCTTTCTGAGAGTGACAGTAGTAGAAGCCTACGATCCCAATCTCCCAATAATGGCATAAAAGATTCAGGATCCAGACTTGGTACCAGTTCTGGGCAGGAGACACAGAAGATCCCTTGAGTGTGATTTCCGCATGGGTTCTCAGGACTAAAGATTCCCTCTCGTATTCCTCTAGATCTGTGCTATCCAATACGTGTGTAGCCTCTAGAAACATGAAGCTGTTTTAATAGTTAAAAATTGAATAACGTTAAAAATCCAGTTGCCCAGATGTACTAGCCACATTTCAGGAGCTCAGTAGACACACATCATTAGTGGCTGCCATACTGAACAGCACAGTCATAGAACGTTCCCATCTCTGCAAAATATACCATTGGACATTGCTGCTCTAAAGCCTAGACAATTCAAGGCCTCTGGAATAGGGGGTCCTTCTCTGGCCAGCTGGTTTTCATCCAAAATAGACAATCTGCTCATTTTCAATCTATACCTGAGCGAGAAACCTCTTCATACGTCCGTCTTTCCTCTCAATCAGCCAGGTCATCATTTAGACTGCCTTTCGTGGCTCAGCCCGACCCTACCTCTTCACACCTTCCCTCTATATTTCATGTTCTCAGTTTGTATACTGTTATAACTACTTGACATTCATCAACATCATGCTTTGCCCATAATCATTTCCAATCTATATTTTTTTATTTCTCTAGTAAATATAAGTATTTTTGCATTTCTCTAGTAAATTTACTAGAGAAATAAAAAGTACAAAACCATGTATTTTGTGGGGGAGGAAGGGAATCCCTCCACCCCCGTCCCAAAACACTCATATCAACCATAGCAATACCCTGGATGTCAGAAGTAGTCAACAGACCAGCTAAGGAGGAGGGTGTAGAGTTTTTATAGCAAGTATCACTCCATACTTCTACTGCCCCGCAATGAATTCTAGCAGAGGCAACACTGTAGTCCCTAGTCACAGGATCAAAAAATCAGCAGCAGAATATTTATTACCTTTCAATCTAAAATAAAAAGGCCAAAGATTTTAAATACAAGTATGCTAGTAAACGAAATTGAAAAGTCTTACCACACTCTATATTTTTGTCATTCCTTTCTGTTATTCTCTAAGAAATAATAATCACTTACAGTGCTTTCCTGTTGCTTTGACATATTAACCATGTGTTTATCAAGTAACCTGGTGTTGCCCAACTCAACCTGGCCATGGGAATAATGACACAGAGAAACAGTCTCAGAGCGAAGGTGCCCACCTAGAGCCCAGGCTTAAGAGCGGGAAGAAGGTGTCCCGTTGCATCCTGTTTTGAATGCAGAGGAAAGCCCTAAGTTTCCTGGGATGAGAGTTTTCTTTCCCCATGCTGTTTTATGAAAAGGAAAGCATCTCAGGAATGAACTGGTGATGGCTGAAAAAGGATTAAGTGCTTCTTCTGCTTTCCCTGCTCCATGTATAGAAGAAGTGAGCTAGGTACCTGAAAGACCCGGTAAAAGCCAGTGATTTGGGAAAGATCTTGAAAAAGTCTCTGCAGAGAGAGCGGCATAAGCCAGGGAGGGCAGGGAGCAGAGACAGAAGACAAGAGCAGTGCCTCGCCCACCATGGGCTCAAGGGAAGGACAGCCTCCCATGGCTACCACCTCACATGCTGGTCTTGTAAGTCTTCTATTTTATCTCAAAGTTTTCATACTGTTGATCCTACTGTAGAGGGTATTGCTTTTAAATGCCAATCCTGGATCTTCATCGCTAGTGTATGGAAATACAACTGATATTTGTACATTGATCTTGTGGCCCACAGAACTCGCTTATTAGTTCTAGTAGCTTTTTAAAATGGATTCCATAGACTTTTCTATATAGAGCACCATGGTATCTGCAAATATAGTTTTACTTCTTCTTTTCCAGTCTGGATGCCTTTTGTTTCTTTTGCTTGACTTTTTAGATCCTTTAGTACAATGCTGAATAGAAATGAGGAAAGTGGATATTCTTGCTTTGTTCCTGATCTTAGGGGAAAGCTTTCAGTATTCTACCATCAGGTATGATGTTAACTACAGATCTTCCATAGATGCCCTCTATCAGGTTGAGGAAGTATACTTGTATTCCTCATTTTTGGATAATTTTTATCAGGAATAGACATTGGGTTTTGTTAAATGCTCTTTATGCATCTGTTGAGATGATATATGGTTTTTCATTTTTAGTTTTATTAATATGGTGAATTACATTTCTTGATTTTCCAATACTAAGCCAACCTTGCATTCCTGGGATAAAGCCTGCTTGGCCATGACGTATTAGCCTTTTTATACATTGTTGGATTAGATTTTATTTTGTTTAAAACTTTTATATCTGTGTTCATGAGGAATATTGATCTATAGCTCTCTTTTCTTGTGCTGGTATTTTTTTTAAGATGTTTTTATTTTTTAACATCTTTATTGGAGTATAATTGCTTTACAATGGTGTGTTAGTTTCTGCTGTATAACAAAGTGAATCAGCTATACGTATACATATATCCCCATATCCCCTCCCTCTTGAGTCTCCCTCCCACCCTCCCTATCCCACCCCTCTAGGTGGGCACAAAGCACCGAGCTGATCTCCCTGTGCTATGCGGCTGCTTCCCACTAGCTACCTATTTTACATTTGGTGGTGTACATATGTCCATGCCACTCTCTCACTTTGGTTTTGATTCCAAAGTAATACTAGCTTCTTAGAGTTGGGACGAACTTGTGAGTTGGGAAATATTTACTCCCCTTCAATTTTTTGGAAGAGTTTATGCAGAACTGATATTATTTCTTCCTAACGTGTTTGATAGAATTTACCAGGGAAATTATTTAAACCTCAAGTTTTCTACGTGGAAAGATTTCTAACTGCAAATTCAATTTCTTTAATAGATAGAGGGCTATTCAAGTTATCTCTTGCTTCTTGAGTGAGGTTGGTAGTTTGTGTCATTCAAAGAATTTGTCCATTTCATCTAAGTGTCAATATTTTTTGCATAATTTTGTTCCTAATATTTTTTATTATCATTTTAATATTTTTACTGTAGTGCAGTGATATCACCTAATTCCTGCTATTGATATTTCTGTCTTCTATCTTTTATTCTTAATCATTCTGGCTAGAGCTTTATCAGTTTTACTGATCTCAAAGTATTAGCTTTAGTGTCATTGATTTTCTCTACTGTATTTCTGTTTTCTACTTAATTGCTTTCTGCTTTGATCTTTATTATTTCTTATCTTCTGTTCGCTTTGGGTGTAATGTTTCTTCTTCTAGTTCCTGAAAGTGGAGGCTGAAGTTATGATTTGACACTTCTCTGCTTTTTTTTTTTTTTTTTTTTGCGGTACGCGGGGGCTCCGGACATGCAGGCTGAGCGGCCATGGCTCACGGGCCCAGCCGCGCGTGGGATCTTCCCGGACCGGGGCACGAACCCGCGTCCCCTGCATCGGCAGGCGGACTCCCAACCACTGCGCCACCAGGGAAGCCCCCTCTGCCTTTTTAAATAGACATTTTGCGATGAAAATTTCTCTTCACGATACTACATTTCCATTTCTCCCTGCCTGGGCTTTGCTATTTTTGTCACTCATTTTGCTTTTACATATGTTATAAACCTTGCACTGTGCTATTATTATTTTGTTTAAACAGTCCATTTTCTTTTAAAGAAGTTTAAGTAATAATTCCATTGCCATTTCCCATGGTCTTTATTCCTCTGAATAGATCCATATCTCTAGCTATCATCATTTTCCTTCTGCCTAAAGGATTTCCTTTAATGTTTCTGTAGTTCAGATCTTCTGGTGATGAATTCAGCCTTTTACGTTCAAAACAGTTTAACTTTGTTTTTGAAAGATATTTTCAGTGTGTATAGAATTCTACGTTGACAGGGTTTTTGGTTTTTTTTTTTCCTTTCAGTACTTTATTAATAAAACTCCAAAGTCTGCTAGTCTGCATGGTTTCTGTAAGAAATCTGCCATTTTGTCGTCCTCATTCCTCTGCAGGTGTGTTTATTCTCCGGCTTTTATTAAGATTTTATAAAATTTAATTAATTTTAATCTTTTATTAAGATTTTATTCTTTATCACTGGCTTTAAGCAATTTGGTTACAATGAAATGGTATTTTTCTTTGTGTTTGTTGGGGTTCTTGGATCTGTGGGTTTATCATTTTCATCTAATTTGGAGACATTCTGGTCACTAATTTCAAATATTTCTTCTGTTACTCCCTTCCTTTGGGGGACTTCAGTTACATGTGTATTTGGCTCCTTGAAACTGTTCCAAGTTCACTGATGCTCTGTTCTTTTGTTTGTTTCCCCTCTATTTCACTTTGATAGTTTCTATTGCTGTGTGTTTAAACGTATTCATCTATTCTCTTCAGTGTCTAACCTGCAGTTAATCTCATCCAGTATATTTTTGTCTCAGACATGGTAGCTTTCATCTCAAGAAGTTAGAGGTGGGTCTTTCTTTCTCATATCTTCCAATCCACTACTTACTTCTTTGAACATATGGAATACAGTTATAAAAAGCTGCTTTAAGGTCCTCGTCTGCTAATTCTAACACCTGTGTTAGTTCTTAGCTGGTTTTGATTGACTGATCTCTCTCCTCATTGTTTTCCTACTTCTTTGTATACCTGGTGAATTTTTTTTATTGGATGCCAAGCATTCTGGATTTTGACTTGTTGGATGCTGGGTATTTTTGTGTTCTGGGATGCATTTGAGTTCTTGGAAATGTTTGATGATTTGGGTGCTGCTTTGTGCCTTGTTTGGCAGGGGCACAGCAGCATTGGGTCTAGGGTTCATTTTGCCCCACTGCGGAAGCATGATCCTTCTTAGTCCTCTACCAGATGCCTGCAAATTAGGTTTTCCAGCCTGGGTGGTAGGAATAGAAATTATTCCTGGCCTTCTGCACCATCTAATCCTTTCAGAGCGGCACTTTTTCTGGCCTCAGGTAATTTCCTCACATACATGTGCGGACTGGTACTCTGCTGATTCTTTTTTTTTTTTTTTTTAACAGAGTCAACAGGATTATTTATTTTCAGAGCAGAGAAGAAGAGCGTTTTAACGGTTTGCATGTTTGTTTATAATTACAAGTTTACATTTGCTCCAACAGAGCAGCCGCGTTGCTATGTTCTAATTCTTAGCCATTAATTCCTACAAAAATAAACCTAAGCTTTTACAGTAACTTAATCGACACAGAACTAAAACCGTTCCGCCTACTTAAAGGGATTTAGTTACCAAGGCGCTTATGCTCACCACAATGCCCTGTCGGAGGGACGCACGCTTCTACTGAAGGTCTGATCCCTTTGCTCATGCCACAAATTTATATTCCCCACCCTCCCTCCACCCACCAGTAAAACAAAAACACAGAACTATTTACAATTGAGAGGAAATACGTTCTCGGTCAACCAACCTTGCAAAAAAACAGACTGGCTCATTTCCAAGTGGATGAGACACTGAACAGTGTTCGGCCAGAGTCCAACGCTGACTGGCCTGGGTCAGGGACTGGCAGGGAGAGGGCAGGAGGGAGAGGGACGCCGCAGAGGAGCTTGTCCTGGGCGTTCACCCCCAGCCTGGATTCCTATGGAAGCCACACTCCAAGTGACAGCTCCCAGCTCCCTCCCGTTCAGGGCCCCATCCTACGCCTCCAGCAACCCGGACCCCGCCAGCCCTCTGCCAGCGCTCTACCTTGACGTCGCCGCTCAGGATGTCAGGGTCGTCTGGTTTGCTTCTACAACATGATCGTGGGACACCCCACTTTCCATGCCCCCATGCTGGCCATGCCTGGCTCCTAGGCCCCGCCTGTGGCAGTGGGTACCAGGCCAGCAGCACCAGAGGCCGGTTGGATTACAGAGATGCGATTGGCTGCCGCACTTGCCAAATGGGATTTGGTTCCACGTTAAAAAATCAAAGCCGTCCGAAAAAGGTCACAAAGTGAGGATCACGCTTTCGCTCTAGAAACCTTTCTGCAAAATACCAAAGCCTTAGCGTCGGGCTGTGCACAGCTAAAAAGGAAAAGTAGGCCAAGACACCTCCAAGAGGTTCCCACATACGCGTCCCCCCAAAAAGTGGTTCTAACTCAGACCACGTCCAAGTTCAGTTCAGTCCAAAACATAAGCAGTAGCATGGGAATTTTCCAAACTCAGTAAACAAAGTGATCCACGACTCCCGCAGTAAGTGCAGCGTTTTCCAGCATCCTCGTAGACACAGTCTGGTGTCTGTGCCACTTCAGCAAGAGCCTTCAGCTGCCTCCTTACACCCGGCCAGTCCCAGCTCTTTGGAAGTCGGGTTACGACGGGTTGCACCGTTGCCCCCGCCCCCTCGAAATTCACCCCGGAAACTACGGCCACAAAGAAACCTTCCCGACACCCCGAAGGTCTCATTGTTGAGCCTCCTCTCTTCAGCCCACGTCGTCCGCCCGGACGGAACTGGTCTTGAGTTCGGAGGAAATGTTGTCAAAGAAGGACTTGGATTTGTCATCGTAGCAGTTGGGCCCCAGGTGGTCCTCCTCAGGCAGGGGCCTCGTCACTCTGGGTCACCACCGCCAGGTCCTTCTCCTCCCCTTTCTCAGCTTTGTCGTCTTTAAAATTCAGTTTCTTCTTAAAATCTTTGTCCAGCTCCTCTCGGTTGAACTGGGCATTTACACTCTCAAAGTCAAAGTCGCCTTCAAACTTGATTGTGTTTTCCTTGACGGTAGTTGGACGGCTTTGCCCTCTGGAGCCATTCCTTGTTCGTCTGTCCCCCGACCGCCTCCTCTGAGGTCTTCTGTTCTCATCATTCACCTGCCCTTGAGTCTGCCCAGCTGCCGGCTGAGCTGCATCGCTGGCAGCCTTGCTGCTTGGCGGGGCTGGGCACCCGTTGAGCTGCATCCCCGCGGTGCCCTTGCCAGGTAACAGCTTTTTGGTGTTCAGGTTATCAAGAGAACCAGTCTGGACAGCCTCTGCTCCACCATGGGGCTCTTGCTGACTGAGAGAGCCAGAAAGCCAGCTCCTAAACCCAAGGAAGCGGCATGCTGCTGGCTGAGCAGGGAGCTGGCGGCCAGCTGGCTGTAAGGCGGCATCCCTCGGAAGGGGCTGGAAGGCACGTGTGGCTGGAAGGAGGAGGCCGAGCCCAGGGAAGACTGAACAATAGCAGGGAGCGCGTGCTGAGCTTTCGGAGGTTCGCACACAGTAATGTCTTTGATGTCACTTCCCCGGGAGATGATGCACTCATAAAGTTCCTCTCTAGGGGGGACAGGCCTATCTGTGGGACGGTCTTCAGTACCAAAGGACCTCACTTGGGTGAGCGCCACCGTGGAGGTGTCCATGGCGACGGTGTAGAGAACGCCCTCGTAGAGGATCCGCGCCTTGGAGATGAGGCTGATCTCGTTGCCCAAGTACGGGATGCCCGAGGGCCTGCGCGGGGACCAGACAGAGAGCGACGGCATGCAGCCCTCTGCTGATCCTTAAAGGGGGCCCTCTGCAGATCCGAAGTTCTCTCTTGCGCCAGCTCCCTCTCCTCTGGCATCCTTTCTGTGAACTGTAGCCACCTTGGTCTCCCTTGGCTCTCGGCTCCATCTTACCCATTCAGGAAGCTGGCTGAACTCTGTCTGGATCCCCCTCCCCCAAGGAATTGGCTGGACACCTTCCCGTGGCCTGAAAATTCTCCCAGTTGATGACCAAGAGCATTCATAAGGTCCACCTCATTTGTTTTCCTCTCAGGGACCACTGTCCTTCACTGGCTGATGTCCAGTATTTTAAAACCTCTGGTTTCATGTATTTTATGGAGTGCTTTTCGTTGTTGTCTCCAGTGAGAAAGTAAATCCAGGCCCAGTGACTCAGTCTTGGCTGGCAGCAGAATTCTGCCACATAGTTTCTGAAGTTCGCAGATATTACCTTCCGCCGTGAACATGCCACAAATTCTTTACACATCTCAAAAAAATTTGGGGTTGGAAATATTTTTGAAATATTTATAAAACATAAGCTAGAATTAATAAATGTCAGACAAGACCAAGAATTTTGAGGAAGGAAGTAGACTGTGAATGATGTCAAGCAAAACACAACCTGGCAACTGTCAGGTTCTAGAGGCACAGAGACCAGTCGGGAGGCACCAGAAAAACTCCCCAGGTTGTGAAGCAAGGAAGGAGGATAGGAAGGGAAGAGAAGAGGAAAGGAGAGAGGGAAGGAGAGAGAGAAGGAGGAAGACCTCTGAATCCACTATCTCCAGGCTTGCCAAACCCAAGAATGCTGAAGGAAGAATTATTATCCATCATGATCACTTGAATACAGGCATCAGGAGGGAGGCATTGAGAAGAAATTGTAAGAATGTTGAAAGAAGATGTTTAAAGAGAAAAAGATATTCTACATTAGTGGTCCTCAAAGGTCCCTGAGACCCTTCCAGGGGGTCCGTAAGGTCAAAACTACTTTGATACTAATTCAAAGATGATCTGTGCCTTTTCCACACAAATTCTCTCGCAAAAAGCTACGTGATGTATAATACCTCAAAGACTGAATGCAGATGCAGACATGAGAATTCATCTGTCTCCTGTTGAGCCAGATATTAAAGAGATTTCCAGAACAATGTAAACAACGTAAAATAATGCCAGAAAAAAGTCTGTTTTTTCTACTTGTTTTTAAAATCTAATCTATTTTTCTTTTTTGCGGTACGCGGGCCTCTCACTGCTGTGGCCTCTGCCGTTGCGGAGCACAGGCTCCGGACGCACAGGCCCAGCGGCCATGGCTCACGGGCCCAGCCGTTCCACGGCACGTGGGATCTTCCCGGACCAGGGCACGAACCCGCGTCCCCTGCGTCGGCAGGCGGACTCCCAACCACTGCGCCACCAGGGAAGCCCAAAAATCTAATTATTTTATAAAAGAGATGTTACTTATGTTAACAGATAATGAAGTTATTATTTTTGAATGATCAATAAAAATTCATTTTAAAATTTGTGTTCACTTCTAAAACTGTCAGTATCAATAGTTAACCCATGTAAATAAATCTCTTTAGAGTTCTCAATAATTTTGAAGTGTGAAAGGGGTCCTTAAATCAAAAGTTGAGAACTTCTGTTCTACCTAAAGCTTGGGCAGCCCTATGGAGACCACCATGTAGTTCAGGGAAGCATCTTCCCAGAAGCAAGGACCAAGGGCAGATCAAGAGGTCAGAAGGGAGAATCATCCCCGCACCAGCTGCTTCACCTGTTACCCAGACTTTGAAATGATATTTCACTGAACAGCAGCCCCTCTAAGCCTCACCCATGAGGAACCATGCCCTCGCTCACCACCGCGATCTGAGCTGCTCTCTTAGGTTACACAAGTCCCACCCTGAGTTTCTCAAAGGCTATGCAAAATAGCCAGTGCCATTTACAGTTTACTTCACTACCGTGTCCCTAACTGTTCCTCTGACCCAAGCCTAGTGATGCTCCTTTATGTAGGAAGGAAATGTACAAGCAACAAGCACCTATTACACGTCCGACAGTAAGTTAGATGCTTTAATAGGACACCCATTGAATGCTCACCATGCTGTGAGCGGTATCACCATCCCCTTATTTTATAGACAGAATCAGACATTCTAGGGAGCTTAAGGAACTCACCCAACTGCAAAATAACCAAATGAACTGGAGCTCAGGTCACTCTCCAAAATTGATGGTCTTTCCCATCCACACTGCTGCCCTTTACTGCTCCAACATTTGTCACCGTTGTGGTGATGTTGTGTGTGAAGTTAAAAACTCCCTAAAATAGGTAGGAGCTGGGAGACCTGCTTTCCAGAACAAAAGGAGTATAGCCTGGTGGTTCGGAGTGTAGACACTGGTGGTTCTGAGCTCCACCATATCCAAGCCGTGTGTGGCTGAGCCAGTCGTAGCTTCTCGGTGTCTGTGTCCTTGATGGTAAAGTGATGTTATAAATAGTCTCCACTTTACTGAGCTGTGTGTGAGGACTGAATGAGTTAATATGTAAAAAGCATTTAAACACTGTCTGACACATACATAGTCAAGAGTACAGAGGATCATTATTTGTCATACACACTTGGGTAACTCGCTCAGCCTCCTTGAATCTGTGGAAAGGGTATAACATTCCTGCCCTGATAACCACAGAGTTACTGAGAGATTTACAGGTAATGAATATGCCTGAGAGTGTTTTTAACCGAATATTATACAAATAAGCAAATATTACTGAAGCATTAATAGCCATAACCTCCTAATGTGATATTTTGGGGTAGGGATATTTCTGGTAAAGGGTGGGTCAATATTTCTGGCAAAAAGACTATATACACTAGTATATACACCACAGCTGATAAGGCCCTCATTCCAAAAACACCAATCAAAACCACATCTAAGAAGCAGGGTTTTTCTGCACAAATACTCCAGTCTAAAGTAATCAGGTGTGAGATGTACAAACAGCTCGGTGTCCATGGGATAGGATGGTGAATTTAGTCAATATCACGAAAAACTCTAAGGAACCGAAATCTAAACAGTACTCAAAGACTGCGAAGGGCTTCAGGGAAACAAAATGTTGGTTTGCAACCAGAAGTTTCTCAACATCCCTTACGCAAACCCAGAAATGTAATTATTGCCATGCTAAAGTGGTTGTTTCTCTTCATTTCTCATTGTTAAAAAACTTTACCCAAACTTGAATCATTTCCTGTCTTAACAACTGCAATCTCTCTTTCCCGTTCTTCCTACACAACTAAACTCCCAATCACCACTGTCAAAGAAATTCCCCTCCTCATTGCCAAATAGATATCCCAAGCCATAAGATGTCACGTGCACACGTGTGCGCGCACACACACACACACACACACAGGCACACGCATGCACATGCGCGCGCGTTCCTACCCTACTGAAGTCCCTACTGGTGCTTCACAGCATGTCACCATCTAACTTGCTGTATATATTCCGTCATGATCTTGTTTATTAACCATCTACTTCTACTAGTATGTGTGCACCCGGAGGATAGGATTTTGGTCTGTTTTATTCACTGTCGTACTATCATTTTCTAGAAGAAAGCCTGATATGTAGTAGATGCATTTTGCATTATGTAAGATGAATAAATGAACCAATCATTTAACTCTGCACTTTGAAAACTCTTGTGCTTGATTTCAGTATTTTTCATCCCTTCCGCTTAACAACACTTTGTCTTCCTTGTCCAGCTCTTTTTCACAGCCCTGATAGGACTCTTCAGCTGTCTTTGTTTTGTCTCACCGGGCACTGTCCATGAATGTACAGGTCTTGAGTTTTAGGGCGACTTTTCTGTATTGGATCCTTCTAAAGGTAGCCGGGGAGCTGACTCAGCCAATGGGACTTCAAAGGATGGAGACCTGGAGCAAAGTGTTTCTCACCCTTGACTCAGTGGGGGAATGAGCAGAGAAAGCTGAAGTCTGAATCACCACCTCCAGGGCTGCTGCAGGCAAAGGCCCAGAGGAGGAATGTGTGCATCAGACCGGCTGCTCCAATCCTGGCTTGCCTCCTGGGCTGACAAGTGGGCTGGGAAGAGAAGTGGCTCTCTTGATGCTATTTACTGAAGCATGGCACCTTCAAGCCCAGGCTGGGCAGCCACTGACCCCAGATATGGGAAGGGGACCCCGTGAATAAGAGCGAGGGATACCTGGGTCAGGAGGTGCCAAACCTGGCTGTGCACCAGAGTCTCCTGGACATTCTAGAGTCCTGCCTCCTGAGTGGAATCTCTACAGGTGGTGCCTGGATATCTGTATGTCTTAAGAGCTACCAACTGCTCCCCAGACCAACCCTTGGTAACCAACAAGCCGAGAAGACCACTAAGGACCCTTCCAAGCCATGATTACGAGACTCTGAGACCTCCAGAGAGGTAGGGCATGGCCCAGGGGAGTTTTAAGTGGAGGTGGAGGTACTTCGGTTGGCCTGTGTTGGGGAGGGTGCCTTGTTTAGTGGACAGAAGCTGGGGCTTCTAGAGGTTCTGCAACACCCAGGACATCACTGCACAACAAACTGCCCCCCATCCTACCAAATTTTCAAACATCCCACACAACCTGAATGTAGGTAAGATCCGAGCCTGGAACCTAACTCTGTTTTTCATAGAAACAGGAAGTATTTTTGTGCAGTTTTACTACATATTGAATTTTGCAGAAATGCAGTTGCCATGAAAATTGAGGGGAAGTAGAACTTTTCTTCCTGAAATTAAAAAAAATATTTTTCATCATGGGAAAAGTCACTGATGGCTCCACCACGCATGACATCTGAAGCTCCAGAGAGGGACAGACTCTCTCCATCTGGCTTTGCGGCTACCACATTACAGACTTGTCTGTGCGTATCTGCACACCTGACGGCTTCTGTCTCCCTGTTCAGTGGTGCCCACAAATGTCCATGTTGAACTGAACATGGAATAGCTTTCATTTCTCCTTCACATCATGCTTAGTGTAATATAGTTACATGTTTAATGTCATGTATAGATAGAATACGTTATCAGTGAATTTCATTATAAGTTTGTAAAGAGAATGTTATAAAATATGCATTAAGGAAAGGAGCATTAAGTCTGTTGAAGCCAAGAACCACTGATCCAAACCTCTTAACTCATCCCTCAAAACAAAGCCACCACTCAGCCATAAAAAACGAATGAAATAATGCCATGTTCAGCAATATGGACGGACCTAGAGATTACCGTACTAAGTAAGCCAAAGACAAAAATCATGTGATATCATTTATATGTGGAATCTAAAAAACTTGACACAAATAAACTTATTTACCAAATAGAAATAGACTCAGACATAGAAAACAAACTCATGGTTTCCAAAGGGGATAGTGGGAAGGGGTGGGGGGATAAATCAGGAGGTTGGGATTAACATATACACACTTCTATATATAAAATAAATAAACAACAAGGTCCTACTGTATAGTCCAGGGAACTATATTCAGTACCTTCTAATAACACATAATGGAAAATAATCTGGCAAAGAAGAGATAATATATGTATAACTGAATCACTTTGCTGTATACCTGAAACTAACACAACACTGTAAATGAATGTACCTGTGACCAAGGGGGAAGGAGATACTGTTTGTACCAGACTAGATCCCAGCTGAGAATTATTCTTCATGCAGAGGTAATGAGGGAAGTTGCAAGAGAAAATCCTCTAGTGTGGTTTTCCTACCAAGTTGTTCTGCAGAGGAAAGATGGCACCTGCTAAATGATCAGTGGGTTCTAGATGGCTGGGGAGTAGCTGAAGAGGAGCCTCCAGGATACCCTCCCAGTCGTCATCCTCCAAAGCTATAAGGGTGGCCATTCCGCCATCTTCCTCTCCATCCTCAGCTAAACTTCTCCTGCCTCAGCCGTGGTCGTTGCCATCTGAGTGCTTTACTTAGATGGACTTTCCTCTCCCCCCTTCCTCTTTCCATCCTTTGCCCCCTCTTCCTCTCCTTCTTATTCTTCATCTCCCTCTACAATCTCTTCCAAGTCTCATTCCTTGCTCTCCATGCACCAAGATAGACCCATATGAGATACTACCTGTATTTTTATATTTTCTTGGAATTGTATCAACGTACCTTATTTTAAACTGTAACATTTTATCATTGTATATACGTAAAGTATTGATATAATTCATAAGGATTCCCCCCAGCCTTTTCATTTGCCATTAACATTTATGGTATCTTCTGCTCTGATTTACTCAAATTTGTTTTAAGCCTAGAATTCTGGGAATACTTCATTCCGAAAAAGCTAAATGCATTTATGAGAAAACTCAGCCTGCTTCTCAAAGTGGGGCTGCTGATGCTTTTCCCAATAAGATATAAATACAATTTTACATATAATAAGAATAGCACAGCATTGGAAGGTCTGAGGTTAAATGTCTTTGACTGATGAAATTTGGCGTTTTACTAGGTTATCTTCTGAATCAACACGCCTTGGATTGGAATGCAGTGTCACCTTAAGGAAACAGACTGAATGCATTCGAATACTTAACTCAAGGCCGCGTTCAGCCTTGCTCCATTTATATAATGTCTTTGGGTTGGTGTCTACTCAGTGTACAGTGTACCCCCATTTCTCAGGAAAGGGAACCAGCTTCCCTGTTCCGCCACTTCCCGTCTATAGATGTGGCCCTAGGGATGAAGGGATGATACCCTGGGCCGTGGCTGGCTGGGCCAAGAGCGTCTGCTAGGCCCAAAGCTAGAGCATTCACTTTCTCTCTCCCCAGAACTTTGCATCCAACCTGAAACACACATCCTATGAGTCACGGTTGGAGTCAAAACAAAGAAGGTGCTATTCTGCTTAGAAATTCATCTGGGACATGCGGGGCGGCTATGTTTTCCTCTATATGAACCAGAGATGCAAAGAAAGGCAGTTTTCATAGAAAGAGAGAAGCAAGAAGTGGAGATAAGAAGAGAGAAAGACTCCTCAGGCTCCGCCAGGCAACCTCCCAGGCTGTTGCGGAAGCTAGGTGGCACCCCTGAAGGTTGGCTACAATTTCTCTTTTTCTTTGCTTGAGCAAAGGCAGCTCATTTCAACAAGCTCATGGTTCTTGCCATCGCCAAATCCTATCGCTTGTTATCACCAACGTCTACCTGAGTGCATCTCACTCTTCATGGTGAAGTTTTTCTCAGATTTGGTTGTTATTACACAATTTGATCCCTCTCTACTTCATGTCCACTCATTCGTTATTGTGTCTGTGTGTGTGTGACAGAGACAGAGAGAGAACTGACATAGAAAGCTCTGACCTAAGTATAGAAGTTTTCAAAGAAAGGCACTGTTTGAGGTTAACCTGTTCCTAAAGAGGACGTCCAGCTAACCCCAAAGTGTCCTGAAAGATGGCCTTCACCTCTGGATCCATCGGGCCCTCGGGCCTGGCTCTCACTGTACAGACTCGGGAATTCAGGTTTTGTCGTGTTTCACACGCATACTATTCTCGTGAGGCAGATGTGTCAGTCCAGAAAGGAGCTCTGACTATTTAGCTTAAAATAAAACCTGTAACTTCCAAAGGGACAAGCTATTATTATTTACTGACAGCACGTTTTCTTCTTCCAGGAAGGACACATTGGGAAACCACAATCGCATCAGAAGTGTTCTTAATGACCAAGGAATCAGACAGAAGGCTGGGTCCAGTGTTTAATGGCATCCATCTTGGGGACCTTCATCCCCACTCTGCATCAGCACTTCTCAGCGGCTGTGACTGGTGCGTAGCCGGGGTGGGCACTGTCGCATTTATCCAGGGGTCCGTACATCTTGCTCCACGGCAGCCTCAGGCTCTTTTTTCTCTTTAGCTGTATTCCAGGATATAGCATGGAAGCCAACCTATTGCATGAAGGTGGTCTAATGCCATTTATACTGATTAAAAGGGTGATCTTTTGTACTGGGAATTACATTTCTTGAAAGTATTAAACAATGTATATTCTTTCTGGGTCACCCTTTAATTGTTTCTGGTTGCCTGATAACTTCCTACCTTTGAAGGAGAGGCATCCATTACCTTGGGGAGAAGAAGACGGAGGCTAGAACAAAGAAGGTATTGCTTGTCTTAAAACTCCAGAGTAGAGTTTAAGGCCATGGCCAGACAATTGCCTAAGCCAAGTGTCCTTAATTGTAACAGGTGCAGTAGGAAAGGAAAAAAGAAAATGCTGACAAGTAACTATGACCTATCACCTATTGCAAGATGTATCTTAAAATGTGGTGGAAAATGTGCCAGGCTTTGCCGAGAGACAAGAGGGATTTAACTGGAGCTCCTCAAACTGGGCTTCACTTCTCAAGAGTCAGAGGGGAAGAGTGGACCCACACACCAGAGAGTGAGTTGGGCTGGACTAGAACAGGGAGGCCTTCCACCCAGCCCAGGAGGGCACGGCCTGTGGCCGATGGGAAGAGCCCACAGAAAGAGAAAACGGACGAAGCAAGAGCTTGGCTCTGAGGGTCAAGTCTGGAAGCGGGGGTAGAAACCTACGGTCACTGGGCTCGTGGCTTCCTCCCCCGGGGGAGCCCGGGAGGTGGCAACTGCCCCAGAAAGGTGGGCGCAGAGTGAGACCCGGCTTCCAGCCAGGCACAGAAGGATCCCAGAGCCCGGGGGCACCAGCAGAGTGGGGGAAGCCACCAAGAGCTCCTGGGACCAGGAAGCTGGAGTCCAGAAGCCTCACATCTGGTGCAATGGCAGGGCCCACGGCTGTTGGCACCGAGCAGCTTCATGGCCCACACCCAGTGAGACCTGTCACACCACAGCTGACACACAGGGTACAGGAGGCCACAAGGACCCAAGGACGGGGGCTACCACCTGACCCGGCAGGATGAGGCAACTCCCCTTGAGGGGGGCAGGCTGGGACCTCTCCACAACCCCTGCAGATGCCACACCAACATAAGGGAGAGGGCCAGTGGCAGCCGGAGGGGTTGCCCTGAAAGGCCAGGTCCTAAGAGTTACTGAGATTTAAAATAAACTCAGTGACGGACCTAGTCATGCCTGCCCTGGGCTAAAAACCTTGACCTGGACGGAGCATGCTGGAACTCATTAATCCTGGCATGTATTCATTCAGTAAATATTTATGGAGCACATACTACCTGCCGGGCAACGTTCTAGCTACTTGGGATGGATACGAGAACGAATCACACAAAAGCCCTACCGTGGAGCCTACATTCCGCAGGGGGTGAACCGATAGTAAACTGTGACCATAATAAAGAAGGGACTTCCATGGGATGTGAGACGCGAACCTGGAAAATAAGTGTCTGCCTCAAGGAGTCTGGGCCTGAGAGCAAAACCGTGTCCAGTTACACAATATCCATCCCCACCGGCGCCCCTACACTTGTGTATGCCAGCGTCGCCTCCCTCTGAAGGACCCTGAGGACAGAAGGATGAACACAAGGTAGGCCGTGTCCTCGAGGACCTGACAGCCCAGCCTGTGAGTTTGCACCGTGGGCTTCGCGGGGCAGGAACTGTGTCCTTTCCTTCATTTAATAAATGTTTACCGAGCACCCAGTGAAATGCATGCCTGGCGCTGGGCACTCACACGAGACATTCACAAAGCACACACGGCCTACACAGCACACACAGAAGATACACACATACAGCAAACAGTACACCCTCACACAACACACACAGAAAAGTCACACAACATACCACATACACAAAACCACACACTCACACAACATACACAAAACATACACACGGCAAACACAACACCTGCCTCACACAACACACATGCTGACCCAACACACACATCCAAGTCTCCGTGCTGAAATGTTTTCACATTAAAGCCCCCAGGACAGAGATGCAGGCTGATGGGGCCAACCAACCAGGCAAAATACGACCACATGGAGGTGGTGAACGGAACAAAAGCCTTAAGACCTGGGTGGGGTGGGGTGGGGGTGGGGGGTCCCGGTGGAGACACTTCAGGACAACACTTGGGGGTCCCAAGTTCCCGCAGGCGCCCCCCGCAGGCTCTGAGGAGGGATTTATGACCATGACAGTTGTTTACAATCAAGAGCTCGGGGTCTGCTCTCATGATGTAATTTCTTTAAGATGCTCTAGACTCTGTTCCTGCAGGGCCGAGAGGGCCACCTGGCACCAGGTGTACCTGTGTGTCTCTCAACACCTGGCGCTTCAGTAAAGGTTATAGTCACATTGTACAACTGTGTCATCGGGGTTTCTGTCCAGAAGTTAGTCTGATGCAGTGAAGTTTAAAACAATAACCTGCCGACAGCATGAAATTTATTTTCTAACTTTCAGCGGATCAAAGGAAGTGCAATTTGGCTTCCATAGTGAATATCCCCGTTTTGCATGATAGCACAAAGTGTTTTGAGAGGAAAAACCCTCTGTGGTCAAAGGCATATATATCTTTGAAGTGCAGTAAGGAGCTTATGTTTTAACTAGATATTCTTGAATTATTGAAAGAAAGTTCCAATCTCACTATGGCACGAAGTTACAGCTTTTACCATTACCCTCTGATAAACGTTTCTTTGGTCCCAGCTGAGCTGTATATCTTATTCTGAGCAATTTTAAATGAATACGTGTGTGTGTGTGTGTGTGTGTGTGTGTGTGTGTGTATACATATATATAGTATATATTGTATAGCTTTAAAGGAATATATATATGTTTCTTTTCTTGATACTTTCCAAACATATTCTTTAGCATGATTGTAATGAAAAACTCCCAGGAGGTAGCAGTTTTAGCACTTTTTCAAGGTCGAATAAATGAGATTAACTCTTGAAACTCAAGTGCTCAGAGTAAATGTTTTCTGCCCAGTAGTGTCCCCCGCACACAAGCGTTATTTCCTAGAAACCCATATCACACATCCCCAAGGGGCCATACAGACTTGGACAAACATTTAAACAAGCTACAAGCTGCCTCAAGTCCTTTTTGGAACAAGGTGAGATTCACCTAAACAAAGAAAGAAGCGGGGAACATGCCAGGTGAAAGTTAGGATGGAGAATCAAAGGTGGCTCTGTGAGTGCAGAAGTGACAAGTGAAACGTTGACAGCTGTTCAAAGATCTGAGAGTCGGAGGTAACTAACAGTAACATATGCAGGTACTTTACTTTGCTATGTCAACAGGAGAGCTAAGCCACAAATGTGTGTGCCGGGGATGCCACTAACGCATGTGCCGGGGATGCCACGAGTGTGTGTGGTGGGAGCATCGCCACTAATGCATGTGACCGGGATGCCACGAGCAACAGTAACTCATAGACAGGAGAGGCTCAAGGTGCCTCCAGCTCTACCCATTCCAATGGTGCTTCGTCAGCCTCAGTTCCCCATCTGTCACATGGGGAAACCAGAGCCCACCTGACCAGGATGGTGAACATACAGGTAAAGTGCTTATTGCTGTAGTTGGCACATAGTAGGTGCTTTCTGCCGCTAATTTTGGTCCCCCAAGATAGGTAGGGGACATGTTACACTTTCAAGCCTGGAGTAAGGATGCCTTCCCAGTCCAAAACTGGACCTGTGGTTTGATGAGAAAAGGTGCAGATAGGAGACAACACTGCCCAACATTGAAAACTAAGACCTTTCAGTATTTTACCTCCCGACTGTGTCACACATCTAAGATTCACACATAAACAAGCCTTACCTTTAAGAAGTGACTTTTTCCTTCCTCCTTTAGGACCAGATTCTTTCAAACTAGGTCAAACACTTATTGCAATGGGGTTATGAATTAATGTGAGAACAGTAAGAAGGAGAACTGAGAAACTACAGACGTGCAAAGTTTATCTAGAAAAATGTTAGCCTTGTCATACAGAAAACACTAGGACCCAGCACAGAAAGTCTGCTAACGTGATTTCACCCTTTTCTGCCAATGGGAGAAAAAGTGAACCCGAGAGTTTTCAGGACCATAAACATCCTCCTTCTGTGTGTGTGTGTGTGTGTGTGTGTGTGTGTGCTGGAGGGGAGGGGAGGAATCCTCTAACGTGTCCAACACAATGCAAATAAATGCTTCTTAAACTGAAATGTGATTGACATGTTAGTTTCAGGTGTACAACATAATGACTGGATATTTGTATATACTTTGAAATGATCACAATAAGTCTGGTGAACAACCATCACCACCTACAGTTACTATGGTTACCGTGCTGTATATTACATCCTAGGACTTATTTATTTGATAACTGGAACTTTGCACATTTTGACCCCTTCACCCATTTCACCCCTCCCCACCCCCTGCCTCTGGTAACCACCAATCTGTTCTACCTCTGAGATAATTCAAAATCAGACTTAGACAAAGTGATCTCAATTATAGGGAAATCGCTCTCCCTCCTCTCCCCTTTTCCACAGAACCACTAACAGCACTTTCGTATAAATAAAATTCTCAAAATGCATTGAAGAACATTTAGAAGCAGTAAAATTAATCCAGAAACATCTCTGGCAGAAGCATGTTGGCCATCTGAGCCAAAACCTGGCTGACCTTTCAATGTTATTATTGTATTGTGAAAAGAATTTTTAAACAACCAGTTACCATATTTACTTAAGAGTCAGCGTGGCCAAGAATGAAGTAAATACCGTGCGAACCATCAGGCCTCTTAACGACCAGAGAATCTTTTTATACTCAGAGTTTCACTGTCACTACTTGAGGCAACAAGATTATATGTGTGGGAGGCTCTTCAATTTCCTCCTCAGAAGGAGGACTGGGGAAGAAGAAAGGAAGTAGTGCTCAAAGCTAGAGAAAAGGAGAGATGAATAAGGCAGCCATCAGGAAAAGTCTGAACCACCCTAATGCAAAAACCCACCCACCCTGTGGACACAAAACTGACGTGTGGAACCTACGTGGGTGTTTTTCCCACTTTGTCAAATGAGATGGTTAGACCAACACAGACTTTTCTTCTAAAGCACCCACATTAGCTGGATAAATAGTGCTAGGTCAGCCCCTACTTCCTCTTTGCTTGGGCTTTGGCAGTCAGAACCCACCCCCGCAGGGCTCCCACTCCCCTGGATGAAGCCCAGACCACTGGCTCTCATTCCAGGCCCGCCTGGCCTCCCTGACTCCATCTTTCTGACAAGTTCCCCTCCTTGCCTCGATGCTTCTTGGCTGAGGTCAAATCACAAAGCAGCCTCCTTGCCAGTTTCTCCATTGTTCCCTCATTCCCTCTGCCCAGACTGTTATCCTTCTTCCTCCTTCGTCTTCCAGGCCCATCCTCAAGACTGTATGCTCCTTTCAGAGGGCGTTCTAGGGTTTTCCCACCCCTCCAACCAGGGGAAACGGGTGACTATCTCCACCTCCTCTGAGCCCTTGGCTTCACCTCCCCGTCCCTGGTGGCACCAGCACCCCGGACTCCGTATGGCTGAGTTCTTCTCTCCCTGATACTCTTCACATGCCGAAAGGTAAGCTCTTTCCCTTACTGACCATAGCTTGAGCAGAGCAGATGTTTAACTCTTAGCCGAATAAATGAAAGCGGCTCCACTTACACTGCTTACACCCACTGTCCCTTAGAAAATTCAAACCACACGGACGGGACAGAGAACCTGTGATCATGTTCAGGAACAACGTTTTCTGGGAAGTGGACCCAAATTCCCCCAGCAGAGGGAGGTGGCAGTCACTCAGGACAGCCCTGTTCTAGCCAGCTTCTTGTTGACTTGGGTAAATTATGGAAATTACGGCCGTCTATTTCCCGGGTCAGTGATTCTCAGACCACTTTATAGCACCTGCACCCGGAGAGTTTTGTAAAAATCCCTCTGCCCAGGTCTGCTGCATCTCAGACCTATGCCATCAGAACGTCTGGGGGGTGGGGCCCCCCAGGTGATTCCAACGGGCAATCAAGATGGACAAAGGCTGGCCTAGATCACAGAGGCTGATCATAGTAGGTATCCGTACGTAGCTGAGAGGGTCCCCTAATGCAGCAACACCATTTTCTACACCGACTGGGCCGACAGGGGCCAGGCAGAGGAAGAGAGTCCAACTTCAGGGGTTTATTCACACACAGCAGTTTTCCCTGGAACAATAATTCATGATCCGGACATCAGTTCCAGACTAAAGGAAGTGTCTGTCTCCACCACCCCTCCTCCGCCACCCTCCCAGCATTTTTCACTTTCCTGTGAACCTAGTTTTTATATATTATGTCACGTTACCTAAATTTCTTAAACATTTCAACTGGGAGAGAAAATCTAGAACTCTGATCTTGCAGTTAAATAAATCTCAGAATTCGAGGTTGATGAGAAATATTCAAGTGTGCTGAGTGATGTGGGGTGTAATTTCCCACATTATTACAGTAGCAAAAATGTAACCTCTCCTTCTCCCTATGAGTCAGCTCAGTAAACCACTGCGATAGTCTAGAGAAGTGCTTAAACCTTGAGGGAAATTTGTTCAAAAGAGGTTGTCATGGCAAGTATCACATGAGATTTTTTAAATCAACAAGTCAAAGAACCCATTCTATCACCCCTGACTAGAATCATGTATTTTCTCCCCAGGAAAGAAATGCTGTGACTTTTTGCATATCGTTTAACAGGTTATTATTTTGTTTGTTTGTTTCCCAGCTTAATTGAAATATAATTGACATATAACATTGTGTAAGTTTAAGGTGTACGACGTGTTGATCTGATATATTTTTATACCGTCAGATATGACCACCATAGTGTTAGCTAACACCTCCATCCCATCACATAATTATCACTTCTTTTTTTTGTGGTGAGAACATTTAAGATCTACTCTCTTAGTGACTTTCAAGTATGTAATACAATATATTAGCCACAATCACCTTGCTGAACATTAGATCCCCAAACTTGTTATTCTTATAACTGGAAGTTTGTACCTTTTGACCAACATCTCCCCATTTCCCTCACTCCCCAGCCCCTGCAAACGCTACTCTACTTTCTGTTTCTCTGAGTTCAGCTTTTTTTGATTCTACATATAAGTGATATCGTACAGTATTTGTCTTCCTCTGTCTGGCTTATCTCCCTTAGCTTAATACCCTGAAGCTTCTTCCATGTTCTTGCAAAAGGCAGGGTTTCCTTTCTCGTGGCTGAATAGTATTCTATTGTATGTCCAGTATGTACCACATCTTCTTTATCCATTCATCTGTTGACAAACACTTAGATTATTTCCATATCTTGGCTATTATGAATAATGCTGCGATAAACATGGAAGTGTAGGTATCTCTTTAAGATACTGATTTCATTTCCTTTGGATATATACCCAGAAGTGGAATTGCTGGATCATATGCTAGTTCTATTTTTTAACTTTTTGAGGAACCTCCATACTGTTTTCCAAAGTGGCTACACCAATTTACTTTCCCACCAACAGTGCACAAAGGTTCCCTTTTCTCCACATACTCATTAACATTTGTTATCTGTTCTTTTATTGATGTACAGATCATTCATTAACAGATAGATGATACAATCTGTGAAACCGGGTTTCTCCCACCTATTTCAGGCAGGGTATGTTTAATCCTTCCAGAGAAATATCTGTTGAGTTCCTATTATAGTTGAATTTTTACTTTATAATATGTATTGTATTGGTTGTAGCTTAAATATCATCTACAGACCATTTCAGAGGCTGGAAGATAACCCTTGCACAGAACGCCTTCTTTAAAAACTAGCTTACAGGTGCCAGGTGCCAGCTTGGATGATAAATTCCCATAAGAAATGGTAGAAGGGAGCCTTAATCATGTTCCTCCCGTGAACGAACTCTGAAAGCTTCGGCACTCATAGAAATATGAGTTCAAATACATCTCAAAAAGAATTATTCATCGACTAGCACTTCCCTTCTTTGGGTCCCGTCATCATATCAGCACAGTGAAACGTGAAGAGGTTTGGGAGCCCAACTGACCCAGGTTCAAATCCTGACTCTGTCATTCATCTGCCACCATCTGGAGATGGTACCTGCCTAAATCTGCTAGCTCTGCCCCCCATCTTCCTTTGGGACAAATTGAAAACAGTAAAACCTGTGTACAGAGCACAGGTAATGTCCGTAAAGCACCCAGACGTCGCCAGGAGGAGCCAGATGACAGCTGACCCTGGTTCATTCAGGAGAGCGGCAGATCTGCCCGGAGCGATGTGGTCAAAGAACCAGCGATTGAAATCCAGGTAATAAATGATCTGAGAAAAGTTGTCCCATGATTTCCAGTCAAGTTCTGCCCTCTCACTAAGTCCAGGAATTGAATGAGGGAAACCACATCAACCTCTGGGGTCATACGCACGGCTGTGGAATGTGTTGGGTTTGCAGCCATGTTGGAATATATCGTTGGCGTAAGTGGCTGAGTGGATACAGTCAAACAAACCAACACTGCTTACCTCAGCCAAGAAGTTCAGCATCTTCAGAAAAAAGAGGATAATGTATAAGTGTGTCCACTTCCAAAAATTTCCCCTCAAATGATAAAAAAAGGCAGACCTCCACAAAAGACACAATCACGCCATCGCCTAGTTCTATACCAACACCATCATTCATTTGTTCAATGATTCGGAGAATGTCTGAAGCCTTCAGACATCAAACTTGCTAATATTCTCACCGGAATTTTAGTCATTGTCACGAACAGATTGAACACAGATATCGGAAAACCAAGAGCCTAAAAATCTATGAATCCTGAAATGTTTATTTTAATTACAGTTAGCACAGATGCCGTTCAAGTTTTGTTTTTGTTTTGTTTTTTTGCGGTACGCGGGCCTCTCACTGTTGTGGCCTCTCCCATTGCGGAGCACAGGCTCCGGACGCGCAGGCTCAGCGGCCATGGCTCACGGGGCCCAGCCGCTCCGCGGCACGTGGGGTCTTCCCGGACCGGGGCACGAACCCGCGTCCCCCGCATCGGCAGGCAGACTCTCAACCACTGCGCCACCAGGGAAGCCCCGTTCAAGTTTTCTAAACGTGTTTCTGGGCTTTTCCTTTGTAAGTGTCCCTTTGGCTGTGCCTCTTTTACCTCCCTATCATTATCACTAGACAAGTCCCCACCCCACCCCGTGTTGTGTTGGATTGGGCCACTCTGTCTGAGTTGCGTATCTGGAGCTCATCTGTGGAGTCCCTTCTCCTCCAGAGCAAACCCTGCCTGCCCTCTTCTCCCTGGACCAGGAAGCAAAACCAGCTGAGGTGTTAACTGATCTCACAGCTGTCCCACTTCCTGCCCAGGTGGTCCTATCTCCATGGAAACCTGCGACCCTGAACACATCTTCTGGGCCAGCAGGTCCTGAAGCCTTCATCCAGACACACCACCTACGCGCACACGCACGCACGTGCTAATCACCAGTTGTGCCCTAGATAGGGGCCTGAGAGCCCGACCAACAATACTTGACCTCGGTCCCCTATGTTTCTTCCCAAGATAGAAGCACCTCTGGGCTTAGAGCCTTAACCATCAGGCACGTGAGGGTGTGGCCCGGCCCCTCTGCAGGGCCCTGCCAATGCTACAGCGGCCCCATAATACTGGAACCAGAGGGGCCAAACTGAAAGAGGATGCGGGGCAGAGAGAGTGCCTCTCCTCCAGGCCTTCCCCAGCAATGAGGCTGAGGAATTTTGCTCTATTTGGGAGTGCCTGGAGAGCATCCTCAGGGAGCTCAGAATCAGGGGCTAGTCCCAGCTCCACCCTTGGCCCACCCCGTGGCCTTGAGGAAAGCTCTTGATTCTTCACCTCTAAACACAGAAGGAACACCCTACCTGCACCTACAGAGAAGGACGTAAGAGAAGCTCCAGCCCCATGGACTCCCCAGCACCAAACAGGCCCCCGCAGTGGTCTGCAAGGCCGGGGTTCTCATCTGGAACCAGAAGCGCCTGGGCCTCTCTGCTGCCCCCTCCGCCTGCCTTTTGATCATTGAGGTTAATTCTGTCTCGAAACTGTAAGTAAGAAAGTAAGAAGCCGCTGCTCACTTTCTTCCTCTGTGTTTTCCCGTCCTCCAACTCCTCTCAGCACTGGAGACACTGAGCACAGGGCTCAGCCCGGACTGGACGCTCATGAATCATTTCTCAGAACCCTCAGTTAATTTAGCAAAGCGTGAGGGGATGAGCAAGAATGCCCTCTGTACACCTAGTTTCATTCCTGGGAGAGGCAGAGTGCGTGCCTGTGGAATGTCTCCACGGCCACGTTCAGGCAAAGCACCTGTCGCTTGTCACACACCCAGGAATCCAGGGCTGGGCGAGACAGCACAGTGTCCTGCGTGCCAGGACATGTCCGCCCTGCCACCATCTCTCATGGTAAATACAACGACGGCCCCCAGTGCTTGGGCACAGGGATTGGGCTTCCCTAATATCACACAGGTGAGCACTTGTGGTCTGGGAGGTAAGACTGTACACACTCTGGCACCATCTCCCCAGCCTGTGACTGGGAAGTTCAGAATAAAACCCAAGCTCCTTACCATGGCCCCATCTCTGTCCACACCACCGTGATCTGGCCCCATTCTCCTGTCCGCCCCCCAGGCTCAAATGCCGCTGTTCCCTCTGCAGCAGACCTCACGCCTCCTCACAAGGACCCCCCATCACCAGGTAACGTAGACCCAGCCCCTTAGCTACTGTATCAGCAGCCGTCTGTGTCTTTCATGACGCTCATCACACACTCGACTTGGGCTACTGCCTGGCCCCTCTGTGTGCCCTGCCCTACTGCAGCGTCCCATGGCTGGACACCCACGAGGCTCAAAAAACAATCGTCGTGATCACAGCCGGTTTTAAAACAATCTCAAGGCCACTACACACCTATTAGAACGGCCAAAATCCACAACACTGATGGCAGATGCTGTCAAAGATGTGTAGCACCAGGGACCCTCATTCACTGCTGGAGGGGGTGCAGAAGAGTGCAGCCACTTTGGAAGACAGTCTGACAGTTTCTCACCAAACTAAACATACTCTCACAGTACGATCCTGCAATCACTCTCCTTGGTATTTACCCAAAGGAGTCGAAAACTTATATCCACACAAAAACCTGCACATGGATGTTTACAGAAGCTTTATTAATAACTGACAAAACTTGGAAGCGACCAAGATACCATTCAGTAGGGGAATGGATGAATCACCAGTGATCCAACCAGACAATGGAATATTATTCAGTGCTAAAGAGAAATGAGCTATCAAGCCATGACAAGACATGATGAAACCTTCAGTGAATAATACTAAGCGAAAGAAGCCAATCTGAAAAGGCTGCATAATGTATGATTCTAATTATATGACATTCTGAACAGGTGAAATTATAGAGACAATAAAAAGATCGGTAGTTGCCAGGGGGCGGGGGGAGGAGGGATGAACAGGCAGAGCACAGAGGACCTTTAGGGCAGTGAAAATACTCTGTATGATACCATAATGACGCACACACGTCATTCTGTATTTGTCTAAACACATAGAATGTACCACACCAAGAGTGAGCCCTAAGGTAAGCTGTGGACTTTGGGTAATAATGACGTGTCAGTGTAGGTTCATCCGTTGTACCGAATGTATCCCTCTGGGGAGTGGGGCATACTGCTAATGGAGCAGGTTACACACGTGTGGGGCAGGGGGTATATGGGAGATATCCATACCTTCCTCTCAATTTTTCTGTAAACTTAAAACTGCTCTTAAAAAATAAAGTCTAAAAAGAACTACCATATGACCCAGCAATCCCACTCCTGGACATATACCAGGAGAAAACCATAATTCAAAAAGATACATGCACCCCAGTGTTCATTGCAACTCTATTTACAATAGCCAGGACATGGAAGCAACCTACATGTCCATCAACAGAGGAATGGATAAAGAAGATGTGGAACATGTATACAATGGAATATTACTCAGCCATAAAAAAGAATGGAATATTGCCATTTGCAGCAACGTGGATGACCTAGAGATTGTCATACTGAGTGAAGTAAGCCAGACACAGAAAGACAAACATATCGTTTATATGTGGAATCTTAAAGAAAGGGTACAAGTGAACTTATTTACAGGACAGAAGTAGTATCGTGGATGTAGAAAACAAACTTATGGTTACCAGGAGATAAGGGGGAGTGGATAAATTAGGAGATTGGGCTTGACATATACATATTACTATATACAAAATAGATAACTAATAAGGACCTACTCTATAGCACAGGGAACTCTTCTCAATACTCTGCAATGACCTCTATGGGCAAAGAATCTAAAAGAGAGTGGATACATGTATGTGTATAACTGATTCACTTTGCTGTATGCCTGAAACTAACACAACATTGTAAATCAACTACATTCCAATAAAAATTTTAAAAAATAAAAAAATAGTCTAAAAAAACCCCTCAGCAATGATATGAGATATGAAAAATCCGAAAACACACAGAGTTAACCTCTTCCCCCTATAAGATCACCAAAGCTAAAAAATAAAAACAAAAAACAACAACAACAAAAAACAAAACACAGTTTGGTAGCATACTGTGTCGACATACGTGTAGAGAAACATCTTCTCAAACATTCCTGGCAGAGTTGTTATCTGTTATAACCTGATGGGAGGTCGGTGGGCAAATCACAAATGCACACAAGTCTCTGACCCAGCAGTGCCACTTCCAGGAATTTAGCCAACAAATACGCTTGCTAGCACTTCTGCAAAATGACACAGGCATGGCTGTTATTCATTGCAACATTGGTTGTAATAGCAGAAGACTGCAAACAACTTACTAGTCAGCAAAAGGTTAAAAAGCAGCTCGTTAGATGCAGATGTGGAACCAGGTACAGATAAGTGTACATCACTGGCATGTGTGATGATTAATTTTATGTGTCAACTGAACTGGACCATGGGATGCCCAGATAGCTGGTGTGTCTGTGAGGGTGTGTCTGGAAGAGATTAGCGCGTGAATTGGTGAACTGAGTAAAGCAAATGGCCCTCCCCAGTGTGGATGGGCTCCATCCAATCCTTTGGGGGCCTAAATAGAACAAAAAGGTAGAGGAAGGTTGAATGAACTCTGCCTGACAACTTGATGAGGATGTCGGCCTTCTCCTGCCCTTGGCACTCCTGGTTCTTAGCCCTTCAGACGAGACAGGTGTCTACACCATTGCTCTAGCTCTCAACCTTCTAACTACGCCATCTGCTTTCCTTGGTCTACAGTTTGAAGATGGCAGATCCTGGGACTTCTCAAGCCTCCACGATGGCATAAACCAATCCACACCTTATAATAAGTCTATTCCTAGACAGATACACATAGACAGATAGACACATATATAACCAAGAGGAGACTGAGATAGCTATATCGATACCTACATATCTACATATATATCAACCTCCTATTGCTTCTCCAGAGAGAGAACCCTGACTAACACAGTGTCAAAGAGGTGGAAGAAACCGTTAACTATCAACCTACTGGTGAGAAAGAGGGAAAGACTTCGCTGAATAACCTTTTGAAAGCCTTTTAAACTGTGTGTTATTTATTCGAAAGCACGCAAGCTATGTGTTTTTATTCATTTATCCTCGCTAGAGACCGTGTCATGAAGCCCAGTCGTGCACTAAGTACTGATGTGACTTTAGGCAAATCATGTCCCTGCACTTACATTTCTTACTCTGCAAAGTGAGATAATAATAAAGACTACCTCGTACACAGGGCACTTAGAACCAGGTCTCACATGTAGAAAGTGCTCTGTTGGTTATTTGCCATCATCATTACTTATTCAATACCAGGTTCAAACGATTGCGAAATGTTCATTTGACCCCAATTTTAACAACCGACCACTGAGCTGAGGGTCAGAGTGAAACTCTGTACCTCCTGCCAAGCTTTCCATACATGCCAAGTCCATGGGACTTGCACTTACAAAAGCTGCGATCTCCGTTTTCCTGTCTACCCTGGGTTTGTATTCATTTGCTTAACCTCCATTAAGAGCTTTAAAGTCTTACTCAGTAGAAACAGAAACCAACCCACACTAAACTAAACCAAGAAAACAATCAATATGTCCCAGATGAAGCTCCATTTTTAAATCCTCTGTAATTCCTTTTGGGGATATTCATTTCCCTGCAGAGTTGGGTAAAAACGTTCCTAGCTCCCTTCCACTGACTCATGCGAGAAACGCTCTTCAAGCCCTCACAGGGTGTCAGACCCCAAACCGGGCCCAGGAGAGAGAGAAACACATAAAACCAGTCCCTACCTTTCAGAAGCTCTCACTGGGGATCAGAGTAAAGCAAGTGGATGGTGAAAATCCCACGTGCAGGTGAGATAAAGAAGCAACAAAATAAAACCTGTTTTTAATCTAAAGTATGTCCATGTGCTACTGAATCTAGGAACCAAGAAACATGTAACACACACAACCTTCCAAGTTTAGAATTAGAAGACATTGTCAAAATGTCAGCACGCAGCTCTCCCAAAACGAGATACTCTATAAGGTAAGGCTATAATATAAGTAAACTTCATATTAATACTAGTAATAGTACCATTTGGTATTTTTACTTTCTTTCTATTTAAAGAACATTCCTCTAGCTTTTCTCTTTATCTTCCCAGTAGGGTCATGTGGTGGAGTGGAAAGTCAGTCCTTTTACCTCTAAATTGTAGAGATAAAAGGAGATAAAATCATAGAGACTGAGGTTTGCGCTCAGGTGTTCAAACGGTAAATAAAAAGTCAGAGCAAAAGCATTTGACTGCCACACACTCTGGGCAGACTTGCTGAGAGACATCAAATGAGGTCAAAGGCCTCAGAAATTAGGTTGGCAAAAGTTACTGTGAGAGAGGATTGGTTTGATAATGTAACCAAAAAAAGACAAGAAGCTGAACCTAAAAGGGCAGAATGGGAAGCCAGAAGGTTTCACAAAAGGTGTCCTTGAAGCAAATTAAGACAACAAAATACTCTTGGCCAGTTACCAGGTTAGTACACTTTAGAAAAAAAAAAAAAGGTGAAAAACCCAATGCCTGTGAAAGTGTGCGAAAGGGGTGTCCGTACAGTGCTGGAGGGAGTATACGTGACTAGTACTTTCCTAGAAAAATTTAGTAACAGAAGCAAGAGCTTCAAATATGCTCGTGCCCTTTGACCTCTGGGAATTTATTCCAAGGAAATAATCAGGAAGAGAGGCATAGGTTTCCCTATAGGAATGTTAGTTTGGGGAATGTTAATAATAGAAAAGAAAAACATCAAATATACCAACGTGATTTAACAAATCATCTGTGTAATGTGATTAAAAAGCTTTTGTAGGAAGAAATACATTAGCATGGTAAAACGCTCACAGCGTATTGCTGAAAGGGAAAAGCAGGTGATAAAACATCACGTACAGCACAAGCACGTTTTGTCAAAAAGGTAAATGTGTTCAGAGAAAACCACACCCACCAAAATACTAACAGTATTTCTCTCACAATGTTAGGTTTTTATGTTTCACCTTTTTCATTTATCTCTATGTATTCTTTTTTTGTGTGTGTGGTACGCGGGCCTCTCACTGTTGTGGCCTCTCCCGTTGAGGAGCACAGGCTCCGGACGCGCAGGCTCAGCGGCCATGGCTCACGGGCCCAGCCGCTCCGCGGCATGTGGGATCTTCCCGGACCGGGGCACGAACCCGCGTCCCCTGCATCGGCAGGCGGACTCTCAGCCACTGCGCCACCAGGGAAGCCCTCTATGTATTCTTTTTTAATTTTATTTTTGACCATGAGCATGTGCTGTCTGTGTACGTTTTTAAAGGCTATATTTCAGAAGTGGATCAGAGCCACTCCGTGACCTCGCCTGTGGAGTTTCTCTCCTCAGCAAGTTAACAGTGCCCAAAAGGGTTTGTAGGTTAAAGATTAAAAACTGAATGTGGGGACTTCCCTGGTGGTACAGTGGTTGGGAGTCCGCCTGCCAATGCAGGGGACGTGCCAAAACTACTGAGCCTGCTCTCTAGAGCCCTTGAACCACAACTACTGAAGCCCACGCGCCACAACTACTGAAGCCCACGTGCCTAGAGCCCATGGAGCCCCTAGAGCCCTAGAGCCCATGCTCCACAACAAGAGAAGCCACTGCAATGAGAAGCCCGCTCAGCGCACCAAGGAGTAGCCCCCGCTCGCTGCAACTAAAGAAAGCCCGTGCACAGCAACGAAGACCCAATGCAGCCAAAAATAATAAATAAATTAAATAAATTAAAAAAAACAACTGAATGTTGAGTAGAGACAGGCCAGAAGCATCTTTCAGAATTCATCACTACTCGTCGACAGATGAATGGATAAAGAAGATGTGGTATATTTATACAATGGAACATTACGTAGCCATAAGAAAAGAATGAAATAATGCCATTTGCAGCAACATGGACGGACCTAGAGATTATCATACTATGTAAAGTCAGACAGAGAAAGACAAATATTATATGATATCACTTATATGTGGAATCTTAAAAACAAAATGATACAAATGAACTTATTTACAAAACAGAAGTAGACTTACATAGAAAAAAACCTTATGGTTACCAAAGGGGAAAGGTGGTGGGGGAGGAGAGATAAACTGGGAGTTTGGGATTAACAGATACACACTACTATATATAAAATAGATAATCAACAAGGCCCTACAGTATAGCACAGAGAACTATACTGGATATCTCGTAATAACCAATAATGGAAAAGAAACTTAAAAAGAATAGATATGTGTGTATAACTGAACCACTTTGCTGTACACCTGAAACATTCTAAATCAACAACACTTCAATAAAAAATACATTTTTATCATATGATATCACTTATATGTGTAATCTAAAAGAAGGTAACAAATGAACTTATTTACAAAGCAGAAATAGAGCCACAGATGTAGAAAACAAACTTATGGTTACTGGGGGGAAGGAGGGGAGAGGGATAAGTTGGGAGATTGGGATTGACATATACACACTACTGTATATAAAATAGATAATAAGAACCTACCGTGTAGCACAGGGAACTCTACTCAACACTCTGTAATGACCTATATGGGAAAAGAATCTAAAAAAGAGTGGATACATGTATGTGTAGAACTGATTCACTTTGCTGTACACCTGAAACTAACACAACATGAAATCAACTATACTCCAATAAAAATTTTTTAAAAAATAAAATGCTCTAATTTATAAGTTAACTTTTAAATTTAAATAACTGTGAAAAACTATTAGAAGTATAATAATATAAAGCAAATTGGAATAAATGTTGAAGAAACTCTAAAAAATACATTTCTAAATAAATAAATAAAAATAAAATAAAATTCATCATCACTATTAGGAAGATCAAATTCATCTTGAGAAGTGTCCCTACTCCTTCCAGATGGTATGTCTCCTCCCTTTCCCCAACTATCCACACGTTTTCAGTGAGCACAGATTTCCCCCCCGGCCCCCAGCACACACATGGTGGCCTCCAGTTGCCTGTGGGTGGACATGGTGATTCACCAAAGCAGCTAGTCACTCACTGCACCTTTTGAAATGTCCTTCCCACCATCCAGCCCTTCACACCCTCACACCCACAGTGCAAAGTCACATTTGGCATAAGAGCAAGAGGAAGTTTTAAGTTGAATTGAATGCTTAACCTCATTTTTGTTTCCTTCCTCCCTTTCTTTAATATCTCAGATTCTGTCCCATTTTCTTATTCTTTCACACAACATTATTATAGAACATAGAGAGGTCAAGGGTGTCCAATAAGAAATACAAGGCAATGTTGACCAAACCCTGAGAGCCTACAGTCTTCCTTGCAACTCCAGATGTAACATTTTCAAAGCCTCTGAAAAAGCATGCTCAAGACAGTGATGGCTGACCAGGGCTCCCTGAGCTATACAGGCCTCTGCTCTGGGGGTGATGGCCAGTCCTAGTGTCTGAGTGATTCCCTAGGCCCAGCAAAGGGAATAAGTTTCCCGAGCCCAATAAAAATAAAAACAAACAGCAACAACAACCATGCTCAAGCATTTAAGAGTCCATCGTATCTACTGAGATGATCGTATGGTTTTTCTCCTTCAGTTTGTTACTATGGTGGATGACATTGATTGCTTTGCGTATATTGAAGAATCCTTGCATTCCTGGGATAAACCCCACTTGATCATGGTGTATGATCCTTTTATTGTGCTGTTGGATTCTGTTTGCTAGTATTCTGTTGAGGATTTTTACATCTATGTTCATCAGTGATACTGGCCTGTAGTTTTCTTTTTCTGTGACATCTTTGTCTGGTTTTGGTATCAGGGTGATGGTGGCCTCGTAGGATGAGTTTGGGAGTGTTCCTCCCTCTGCTATATTTTGGAAGAGTTTGAGAAGGATGGGTGTTAGCTCTTCTGTACATGTTTGATAGAATTCACCTGTGAAGCCATCTCTTGGGCTTTTGTTTGTTGGAAGATTTTTTTAATCGCAGTCTCAATTTCAGTGTCCCTGAGAAAACCATAATTCAGAAAGAGTCATGTACCACAATGTTCACTGCAGCTCTATTTACAATAGCCAGGAGATGGAAGCAACCTAAGTGCCCATCAACAGGTGAATGGATAAAGAAGATGTGGCACATATATACAATGGAATATTACTCGGCCATAAAAAGAAAGGAAATTGAGTTATTTGTAGTGAGGTGGATGGACCTAGAGTCTGTCATACAGAGTGAAGTAAGTCAGAAAGAGAAAAACAAATACCGTATGCTAACACATATATATGGAATCTAAAAAAAAAAAAAGGTTCTGAAGAACCTAGGGGCAAGACGGGAATAAAGATACAGACATAGGGAATGGACTTGAGGACACGGGGAGAGGGAAGGGTAAGCTGGGATGAAGTGAGAGTGGCATGGACATATATACACCACCAAATGTAAAACAGATAGCTAGTGGGAAGCAGCGGCATAGCACAGGGAGATCAGCTCGGTGCTTTGTGACCACCTAGAGGGGTGGGATAGGGAGGGAGGGAGGGAGATGCAAGAGGGAGGGGATATGGGGATATATGTTATATGTATAGCTGATTTACTTTGTTATAAAGCAGAAACTAACACACCACTGTAAAGCAATTATACCCCAATAAAGACGTTAAAAAAAAAGATTCCATTGTAAGCTCTTATGGAAGGAAGCATACACAAATCTTGCTAAAACAATATATTATAATCTTAAATGCAATCGGTGATATCTGTTTATAGCAATGCAATGCCGTCAGCCAAACACAGGCCCAGGTTATGCCCCTCTAGAACTGTGGAAGCATGAAGGAAAGTCATAAAATGTCTTAATTCTAACATCTACTACAGCATTTTAAAAGAACTTTACAACATCGTTCAGTTAAACCTCGTGATTTACCAAAAGACACATAACTATTGATGCCTTATGGGTAGTATATAGTCATAAAATATATCTCCCACATATTTCATAGTTAATCTTCCATGGAACAAAACATATGTAATCACAGGTGATCTTTTAATAGGGCTCACAGACACACTTAGGGTTAAATATGGCTACAGAGCCACATAACTCCAAGAAATCCTTCAAGTCTTGTCTAAACAAACAGCATGACATTGTCAGTTTTATCAGATTCCATTTGCCTCTCTTAAATATTTCATCAGTGTAAAAGTAAACAAAGGGAAAAGGAGGGGGAAAAAATACAGAAACGAAAACCAAAGTGCAAATCAATCATCTTACCGTCCCCTTTCCTTATGGTTGGAGGCTTTGGGAACGGCTGGCCCCAAGGGAGGTGGTAAGTCAGGGTCAGCCCGCAGGGTTTCTGTCCCTGGTTGGAGCCCGCTGAGTTGACGGTGGTTATTAAAAACAAAAGTGCATTTAGAAGTCAGTCCTGGATGGAGTTGCTAATTGCACTTATCTTTCCCAAAGAGCTTTGGGTCTGGCCTGTACGTAGGAGAGGGACGCCTCACAGCTTGTCAGGGGACCCAGCTGTGCAGAGGCTGAGAGAAAGGAGAAAGTGGGCTCCGGTGATGCCTTTTAGGGCTTTAATCCTCAGCTGTGACACATGTGGGGAACTAGAAACAGGAAACTCTGAGCCCGGCAGGCAGCCAGAAACATTCAGAAAACGTGCCAAGCCCTTTCGAAATACCGCTCTCTCCACTGAACATTCACTCCTAACAGTTCGCAGGCTGTGTCTCTCTTCTCAAATGACTGAGCCATAAACCTGGGCAAGGCTGGCCCACAGATATCTCGTCTGTCACAGTTCCTGTTATCAGAATCTGGACCAGGCCAGGCCAGGCCTGGGGTCTCCTATGCCCTCCCTCTTCTGCCAACCTCCCAAGCCTCTTGTAATGACATCCACAGATGGGAGCTCCCGGCGATGCTGCAGGACCTTTTATTCAGGTCTTTGCATGTTTCAGACGCAGGGCCTCTTCCTACTGTGCCCACCGCCCCTGCCATGTTGCCCTGGGGGCACTGCAGGGATCTCTTCTCAGCATCCCGGAGGCGAGGAGACCCAAGAGTCACCCCTGGGCTCAAAATCCATCCGGGCAGGGAGGATTCGAGGAAATGTAGCCGGAGTTTCTGGCTTCCACTCGCGGCGGCCTGATCCATCCCCGAGAGACTGTGCTGCTGAATCCCTCTTCTGTTTCTCTCTCACGGCCCCTCCTGCGCCCGGCATCCAGTTTCATGTTCTCAACACAGCACGGGCACCGCCTATCAGAGCTGTACTCAAAGTCTGCAGCGCAAGGACCAAAATGGCCAAAGCTCCTCTCCTGGCATCCAAGGCCCTCCCGCAGCTACCTCCGCATACCTTTCCACCTTGGCCCACTGCCCTTTAAAAGAACGCCCCGCGCCAACCTGGATGGGCCACCACTCTCTCCAGAAGACAACGTTCAAACCTGTGTTTGCACGTGCTCTGCAGCCACCACCCTGCCCCGTCTCCCCTTCTCCTCTTGAACGTGATGTCACAACACGCACAACACTCCGTCCCCCTCCTCTTCGTCCCCCTCCCCGCACTTCCGGCCTTCACCACCGTTCGCTCATGCATACCCCCTACTGCGTCCTGGGGTGACGCTCCCCGCTCTGAATCCAAGTCTTCTCTCCATGATAATAACACAGACAGCAAGGGTGGGCACTTATTATGTATCAGGCGTTTTTCCAGGAACTTTAAATTCTTTAAGCCCATTTTACAGATAAGGCAATTGAGGCATGGAAAAGGTAAGTACTTTCCCCAAGATTCCCTCAGCCAGGCAGGGTGGAGCCCGGGTGGAACCCAACCTGGCCTTGCTCTTTGAGTCTTTCCAGGGACCTGTGCTATTTATCAATATTTGTGAACAGGGAGTATGTACTCAGGGGGAGTGCAATTTCCTCACCCTTCTGGGTATCCTTTCCAGAGGGCCTCCCAGAATGTTTTCCAATGCTAAATGATTATAAGTAGCTGTGACTAATTGGGAGACTAATGAGCTTTAATTGAGAGATCAAATGTTTCCACCTGAGTGGTAGACAGGACTTTCAACATTAAGAATGAGTAGAATGGTCTTGAGGTTAAGGCAACATTCCTGTAGAGGTTTTGCTGACATTTTTAACCTACCTATCACGTGACTATTCAGGCCTAGGCCATCTGGTGCGTCAACAGACTGCTAGAGACATAACCTCACTGAAAAAGCTGAGATACCCTCCAAGGTCGGGGGGGCCGGGGGAACTTTCCACCCTTCCTCCAATGTGGAGTAGCAGAGGCCTCTGGAGCCTAACCCACCCCCAGCTCCAGGGGCAGCCTTGCTGATCTGAGCTGTTAGACCCTTAGAAACACACTAGCCCCGCCCACGTTGCTGGCCAGGTGCTACTCATGCTGGAAGGTGAATGATATTTCACTGAAGAGATGTTTCTGGCTTCCACTGAAGGCAAGACCCTCTCAATGCTCTTTGGAAGAACAACAACAAAAGATCAGGAAGACACAGCTTTTGTCCCCAAGAAACTTACTACCCAGTTGATAGGGAGGCCATGGACAAGACACCAGCAGGCTTAACCCACCCTAGGTATTTGCCCCAAAACAGGAGTTTGTTTTCCCTAATCAGTTTATCCTTACTGAACATTTAGTGGAGAGGAAAGATTTTGTTTCCAGGATTTTTCTGACCCTCTTTTCCACTCTAGATGTCTCCCTTCCTCTTTCCCGCTTCTCAACAAGGAGACACACATGCACACACACACTCCTGCCTGGGTTTTGTCAGTTGCTTAGTCCCACCCGACAGAGTTCAGGGAAAACAAATTGTCAGAGTTGGCAATAAAAATTCAGTACCAGAAGTTCATGGAAAATCTCCAAACTCCAAGGTCCTTTACAAAGTCTGGAGCACAGCACTCACTGAGCCAAGCCCGCAGCTTTTACCATGGAAACTCTCAGAAGACGTCATTATGACGCGATTTTATCAGCGACATGGTCTTTGCAGAACTCCGAAACATCTGTATTTATACTTAATAGGTCAGAAATAGCTCACATATTTTCCCGTAATATTTTTATGGAAAAGTTTACACATTCAGAATGGATCTGCATTTAAGAATATCTTTAATGTGACTGTAACCCACTTCTCCGTGTGTTTCCTTAATCCATGTGTTTCCTACACATCACAATCAATGAGAAAGGAGAATGCAAAGCACATACAACGTGTGTGTGTGTGCACGCACGTGCATATGTGTGCATGTGTGTGCTTGCGTGTGTGCCTTCAGGCAAGCATGTCCATACCTGGAATCTGACCTTGCCTGTCCTGTCACATACTACAGGTCCTTAAGAAAGGGTGGTAAACCCTGCTTTACTAGGTCCAGCCATTTGGTAATTAATTTTGTAGTTAGACACTGACCTGGGCCCCAGGAGACCTGGATGAAAGAGGCTGCTCTAACTTCATGGATGTGGCTTTGGGGAAACCACTTCACCTCTCTGCACTTCAGTTTCTACATCTGGAAAAACATACAGTATAATCTAAATCCTTGCTACACAAAGTGTGGCCACAGTCCAGAGACATCATCAAGGAATGCACTAGAAATGCAGACCCTCAGGCCCCACCCCAGAACGACTGAATCAGAATCAGCATTTTTTTTTTTTTTTTTTTTTTTTGGGTACGGGGGCCCTCCCCTGTGTGGGCCCCCCCCC
>NW_020173116.1:11715241-11808958 GCF_003031525.2 Neophocaena asiaeorientalis asiaeorientalis | reverse complement strand
TTTTTTTTGCGGTACACGGGCCTCTCACTGCTGTGGCCTCCCCCACCACGGAGCACAGGCTCCGGACGCACAGGCCCAGCGGCCATGGCTCACGGGCCTAGCCGCTCCGCGGCATGTGGGATCTTCCCGGACCGGGGCACGAACCCGTGTCCCCTGCACCGGCAGGTGGACTCTCAACCACTGCGCCACCAGGGAAGCCCCAGAATCAGCATTTTAATAAGATTCCCCACGTGACCCGTGTGAGCGGTAAAGCTTGAGGAGCACTGATCTAAATGTTCTCTGAAGTGCCTTCCAGGGACACATTTTGTTAGTTTAACCCTTATCCCTTTCAGCTGAAGAGTTAACGTGCTGTACACAATGGCTGCCTTGTGACCTTTGTGGTTATGTCCCGGGGTGATCTGGCTGATTCCACTCCTGTTCCAGGCAATGACACATAAACAGACCAGATCATCTCCACGACTCTCCCAGACCACTAAGTCACACTCTGTCTTCCAGCTTCCTTCCAAGCCTCTTAGGAGAATACTTAATACTTAAGTATTCTGCCTACCTCCAGACAGCTCCCACATCCATCACTGGGTCTGAGGGGTTGGGCAAGCACAGATTAGTGAACAGGAAAGATTCTAGATGAATCAGTACAGTGATCGCCTTTAGCACTTAATGAAGCCATGATCACTAAGAGAAAGCATGAAGTGACTAAGAATAACACAAGTCTGGGGAAGCTCATTTAATCTTGTATTTGATGGGGTCGGAGCGGTGGAAATTAGGCAGAATACTGAGCATTTAATGAATCAGGATTTCGCGAAAGCATTTCAAACCTCTTTCTTGTGAGCAAGACAAAGAATACACCCAGTAGAGTCGGACACCTTCCTAAACGCCCATACTCCATGACAAATGGGTTAATGTGAAGAGTGGTCACCAGTGGACAAGCTCGGGTGCCATACTTGTTCCCTCCCAGGAAAGTGGCAGCTAGGATGGATGTGGACAAGTTCACGGTCACCCTCCAGCTACAGCAAGTCAAGAGTAGAGGAGGTAAGGGTGGTTGGAAGGGATATATTTCCCGCCCCCCGCCAAAAAAACCAAATTCAGGATTAAAAAGCAAAACAGAAATCTGAAGCCAAAAAAAATTACCAAGTGAGCATGGGCAAAAAAAACCCCAGAGAGTGTGGAAGTGGTAATATTTCCAGGGGTCATGAGTGCAGGACAACAGAGGGCCACAAACCCAAGCCAGAGATTGGGAAGGGAATTGGGAGCTGCAGAGTGAGTTCTACAACATGCGGGCACAGCTCACCACATGATGGGAGACCAGCACTTAAAATGGACTTTGAATTCACGGAGTGAGCAAATCAGGATCCCAAAAGATCCCATGAGGATGGAGCCATGGCCAAATCTAACAACAGGAAATGTAACAGAGGCAAATCTAAAGTCCTATTCTTACTTCCCAAACCTCATTTTGTAACTACAGGACAAGGCACCCAAAAAGCAAAAGCATGGGTGGAGGACACAACCAAACAAATGTTAGGGTCTCAATTGACTAAGATGTCCTCTGTGAACCCTAAGTGTGATGGGAGACTGTGAATTCAGCTGCCCTGGTAGAAGCATAGCTTCTCATACAAGGAGGGCGGTCACTCTCGAGACTGTCCTCCAGAGCAATGTTTTCCAAATGTTCTCCCCCCGTGGCACTCAGAGAAAATGAGAACAAGGGCTGCTCTTGGCCAGAGAAGACCAACCAAGCCCTCCACCCTGCCCATAGGTCGAGGGGATTGATATCTGTACACCTGGAAGCCATCAGGCCAAGGGACCCTACCGTAGACCCTACCACAGAGATGTTGAAACAGGAAACCAGGGCCAGTAGGGACAAATCCAAAACTAGAATTCAGGTCTGCAAACTTCAACACCTTTCTTAGTTACTCTGTTCACAGTGCCTCACTGTATATATCCATGAACTTTGGGTGAGGTTTTCAGCTCTTTCAGTGAATGAGGAACTCATTGTTTTTTAATAAGGTAAGATGATATATTTACTAGGTGTCAAGTTCTAAATATGAGTAACAGTCCAATAAATGTGCCCAACTTACTGTGCCATTAAATTTTACATGAAAACACTGTCTTTGGTTGTTCTTTGACACAAATTAACTAGTGTCACTAAGTTTGTGGGAAGGTTCGAAACATTCCAATTAGTACAGATTTTTAAAATATTTTGTCATGAAAAACATAACCATGATACAGAAGATAAGAAGGAAAAAAGAAAAGACTTAAACATTCTTCATGATCTTGCAGCCAAATTCCCATCACTGTTGGCATTTTGGAACATTTCCATCTACTCTTTTTTTTCTAGGCACATATGTCTTTGTAATCTCTTCTGATTTAACATTACATCACAAGTGGTTTTTTATGCTATTACATGGCTTTTATCACTATCGTTTTTAGTGCCAGGTACTGCATATCACCTCCTATTCTGACACATTACCCCTTTTTCACAGTCTTGACTCTATTGCTTTCATTTTACATTTAAAAAGAAAAAAGACTGTATCCACACACTACATTTGAAAAGTCTGGATGAGAGGAAATGAGGGGAGGGATAAATTATGAGTTTGGGATTAACATATACACACTACTATATATAAAATAGATAAGCAAAAAGGACCTACTGTATAGCACAGGGAACTCTACTCAATATTTTATAATAAACTATAATGGAAAAGAATCTGAAAAATAATATATATGTGCGTGTATATATATATATATATATACACACACACATATATATACACACACACGTATAACTGAATCACTTGGCTGTACATTTGAAACTAACACATTGTAAATTAATATACTTAAAGAAAAAAGAAAGAAAAAATTAAAAAATAAAAGTCTGGATGGACAACACATCCATGGCACCCACAGTGGTTGTTTGGAAAGGAAGGAACTGTTGATAATACAGGGTTGATTTCTTTGTTATATTTTTCTGCATGCTATAGATATTTTACCAAAGGTATGCATTCTTTCTAATAGAAACTCTAAAAATCTACAGAATATGACTTTTCAGACTCAGCGACTACTAATGGAACACTTAGGCGCTCTTGCCCCTTCTGTAGCTGACGCTCAAATGGCCCACAAACACCGCTGCAGCCAGTGCAAGGAAATCCACAGAGCATGCTGAGTCACTTAAATTTAACAGCCTTTATCATCAAATGCGTTGGGAGGTGCATGTGTGGGGGGGGGCCAGAAAACATCATTTCCCATGTTTATTAGACCTATATCCTCCTAGATGAAGATTTCATGAGCAAACAACACGTTAACTTTCCAGCTTACTGCAAATATTGTTTCAATTATAGAAATCATAAAAATAAAAAGGTCTAAACATAGCTATGGGTTAACAAAGGGAAGATCCCACATGCCGCGGAGCGGCTACGCCCGTGCGCCACAACTACTGAGCCTGCGCGTCTGGAGCCTGTGCTCCGCAACGGGAGAGGCCACGGCAGTGAGAGGCTCGCGCACCGCGATGAAGAGGGGCCCCCGCTCGCCGCAACTGGAGAAAGCCCTCGCACAGAAACGAAGACCCAACACTGCCCAAAATAAATAAATAAATTTATAAAACAAAAAAACAAACAAAAAAAAACCGATGTGCTGTGTAAATACAACTAAAACAAAATTTGCTTTTGAGAACATTTGACTCAGTGAACAATCTCCTTCTACCCCGGTTTTATGTCTCCCTCTCTGAACATTTCTTCCGTGTTCTGAATCCTCATCTTCCTCCTAACTTCTTCCTACCACGGCAGGAATCACACCTGCCAAGTCAACTGAGGCTCTTCTCCCACCTCTTTGCCTCAACCCTCCCCCTCCGGGAAGATAGGTGCTATTGCATCTCCAGCCCGGGCTCCTGTCCCAGCTCAGGACAAGTTTACCTGTCCCCTGGGCACTCCACCCTGTGGTTGTTCAACATTCCTCTATTGCAAACTGGTGTCAAGTACTGCACTGGCCTGAGAATACAGCTCTGAAAACCCTGCTTTCTGGAACCCTGCAGTCAAAGACAGCAGGATGTGGGCCAGAATCCTGTCCTGAGGACGTGGGAGATGTATGTCCAATGTTAGCAGGGTACGGGGGACCAGCACAAAATCAACTCGGCTACCTGAGCACCCCTTCCAGCTCCCCCCACAGACTCACTCCACACTCACATGTCCCCCTAACTCTCATCACCAGGCACAATTATTAACTCCCCCTCACCCTGTCCATACAGGCATCATAACTCTTTTACTTTCATTGTTTCTTCACATTTGGTTCTTTAAATAGCCAATGAATATTGGCTTGATTTTGCCTTAAAAATCTTTCTTCTAAAGAGGTGGAAAGAAAAGAAACTATTTGTTCAGTCATCATTAACATTTTATATGCTAGAAGGTTGAAATTATATATATAATCATATATAATATAAATTATATGCCTATATGCAAATATTGATGTATTTAGTGGCTTATATCAAAAGCTAGTAACCAGGGACTTCCACCAAATGGACTCAGGAACCTCTCTGCTAATAGACTGAGGACAATAATTTAAACCACATGGAATGAAGAGTAAGATTAAAAGCAGCTCACAATTAAAGACAGAACACAGAAAGGATAAAAACTTTCTAGAAGTATGAACTCATAAAAGACCACCCCAGAGACAAAGAGCAGAGAAAACTGGTTGTCTCAGTCTTGTCTCTAAGTGAAGGTTGACAAGGAATTATCATCTCCCATGAAAATACATGCCTCCTGGCACACCTTTGTGAGGGGTTAGAGCCTGATTTTACACACTTTTATATGTTCTGAAAAGCCATAAGGCAATTTAAAGTAGTCCTAAGTCTCCTGGCTGAGGGAAATGTAAATACTCCCTGGAGGAAGACACTAGAAATGGACCTCAAAAAATTTCCACTGATTGATGACAAACAAACATGATTTCACAATCAAAAATTTTAAAACATACAAGTACATAAGCTATTAAGCATTCACAGAAAAAAACCCAAAAAAACAAGAGAACCAGGCTGACAAAAGAAAACCTTCAAATACTGAATGATCAAATATAGACTATAAAGCAAATATATACATGTTTTAAACAATTGAAAGGATATCAAAACATAGTAAGGGGTAAAAGAATGTTAAAAATATTCAGGCTGACTAAAAGAAAGACACATGCACTGTTTATTAAAATTGACTCTGAAATTAGGCCACAAGTTTAGAACAAATTTCAAATTATTGGTATCAGACACAGACCCTATTCTCTTACTACAGTACAATTAAATTAGAGAGAATAACAAAGACACTCATATATTCGGAAATATAAACATACACTTCTAAATTAAATTATATTTATATAATTAAATTATATTATACTTTAAAATTAAATTATACTTTTTAAAAACTACATATCAAAACTAACAGTATACAAAAAAACTAACAGTATATAAGGGAGCACTTTTAGCTTTAAGATCATATATTAGAAAAAGGGTTAAAATTAATGAGCTCAGCACCCTACTTAAGAAATTAGGAAAAGAACACAGAAAAATTTAAAGAAAGGAAAAGAAGAAAATATTAAATATGAGAACAGCCATTAATGACATGGAAAGCAGAATAAAGTACAGCAGATCAGCAAGGCTCTCACACAGGCCAAAAAAAAAAAAAAAAAGACTAATAAAATTGACAGGCCTGTAGCAATCCTGATGAAAAAAAAGAAACTTCATTCATAAACTATTAGGAATGAAGGAATGAACAGGGATACATATATATGTCAAGAACTAAAAATAAGAGAATACCAAGAACCAGTTCAAGCCAATAAACCTGAAAATTTAGATGAAAGGAATAAATTCCAAGAAAAATACGATTTATCAAAACCGACTAGAGAAAAAAATAGAAAATCTGAATAGTTCCATGCAATATTAATCCACGTAATAAACTGTTTCTACAAAGAAAACACTTTGCCTAAATGATATTCTGGGTGACTTCTCCAATTTTTCAAGCAATAAATAAGATTACTACCTTGGTTATAAGACTACTATCCAAAAATGAGTTGTATCTCTGTACATGTAAAATCTTTATTAGCAACAAAAATTATAAGGACCTAGGAATAAATCTGGCAAAAATACAAGCAATACCTTTGTAGAAAAATACCATATAACTTTAATGGAAAACCTTAAAGAAAACTGAAGTAAATTGATAGAGAAACAGTAATCGCAAAGATTTCAATCTTCTCCAAACTGAATAATAGAATTAATGATTTAATCCTACAGGAGTTTTAATGGAAATTTATAGGCTCGTTTTAAATAAATTGAAGAGATAGGACCAAAACTAGCTTTTTTTAAATACTGGGAAAGGAAATCAGATCAGGGCACTTGCATAAAGCAACTATCAAAACTTATTATAAAGCTACAGCAATTAAAGAATTGGTGTGAGGATATACAAGCAGACCAGGAACAGAATAAAGGGCCCAGAAAGAGGCCCACACTGAGATGACAAGGCAGAGGCAATGCACGCTTATTAAATGTGTACGTGCCCCCCAGATTTCACCACCTCCCTTGTGGTATGCTTGGGGCCAACTAGTTCTGGACAAGCGGCTGTGAGCAGAATTGACCTGTTAAGGGTGCAGGTGTTTTAGCTTAACTCCTTTATATGTTACTTCTATTCCATTAAAAATTTCAAATATTTCATAATTTAAAAATGAAAACATAATCATTGCTTCTCTCTTGTCTTCTTGATTTTAAAGAAAAAAGAAAACTCTGTTGTAGTGAAATGTCATGAGATAAAACAGAATTTATTGGGTTAGGGTTAGCAATATAAACAAGTGGAATTTTTCTCCCTAGTGGAGAAGTCAGCTTCCTTTCCTGCATTCTTTGTCATCACTGCAAACTCTTTCTACCGCAACAGAAGTCGGGTTGGGCGTTTCCCCCCCACTATTACTATAAAAAATGGCATCATCACTACTACTGTGAAAGAACTGTACATATGTGACTTTCAGAGGAAATACCTGGTTCATGAGGTAGCAATAAGAAAGGACGCTGTGGTGGAGGGAGAGGATAAAGTTCAAAGGTTAAACTCTTGGGAAACAGCTGTGAAGTGGAAAATTCGATACGTTTTGACATATGTGTAAGTGTGTGAGATCATCACCACAATCAAAAGAATGAAGATACCCATCACCACTAAAATTTCCTCACACCATTTTGCAACTCATCCCTTCTGCCCCTCCCGGACCACCACTGATCTGCCTTTCTGTTAGCATTGATTAGTTTGCATTTTCTAGAATTTTATATGAATGGAATCATACAACGTATGCTCTTTTTGTCCGTCTTTTTTCACTCTGCATAATTATTTTAAGATTCATCCATATTGTAGTATGTATGGATACTTGGTTCCTTTTTAGTGCTGAGTGGTATTTCATTGTATGGATGTGCCACTGTTCACACATTCACTTGTTGCTGGACACTTGGAGAGTTTCCATTTTAGGTCTATTACAAGTAAAACTGCTCTGGACATTTGTATACAATCTTTGTGGGCTTCCATTTCTCTTGGGTAAATACTATGGAGTAAAATGTCTGTATCAGATAGTAGGTATATTTTGAACTTTGGGGGAAACTACCAAATTGTTTCCCGAAGTGTTTGTACCATTTCACATGCCCACCAGCACTATTTGAGAGTTCCCTGTCCTCCACATTCTCACCAACACTTGGTATGGTTAGTCTTTTTCATTTTGGCCATTATAACAGATTTTTCCCTGAGCACTAATGATGTTAAGCATCTTGTCATGTGCTTATTTTCCGTTCATACATCTTCCTGGATGAAGCATCTGTATAAATCATTTGCCCTTTTTTAAATTGGATAGTTTGTTTACTTACTGTATATCTTAAGGGTTCTTTGTATATTCCAGTCCTTTACCAGGTATAAGATTGGGAAATGTTTCCTGTGGCTTGTCTTTTCATTCTCTTGAGTGTCTTCAGAAGAGCAGGAGATTTTTAAAATTTTTTATCAACTTTTTTTTTATGGATTGTGCTTTAGTCACATTACACAAAAGATCCCGAATAGACAAAGCAATCTTGAGAACGAAAAATGGAGCTGGAGGAATCAGGCTCCCTGACTTCAGACTATACTACAAAGCTACAGTAATCAAGACAGTATGGTACTGGCACAAAAACAGAAATATAGATCAATGGAACAGGATACAAAGTCCAGAGATAAACCTATGCACATATGGTCACCTTATCTTTGATAAAGGAGACAAGAATATACAGTGGAGAAAAGACAGCCTCTTCAGTAAGTGGTTCTGGGAAAACTGGACAGGTACATGTAAAAGTATGAAATTAGAACACTCCCTAACACCATACACAAAATAAACTCAAAATGGATTAAAGACCTAAATGTAAGGCCAGACACTATCAAACACTTAGAGGAAAACATAGGCAGAACGCTCTATGACATAAATCACAGCAAGATCCTTTTTGACCCACCTCCTAGAGAAATGGAAATAAAAACAAAAATAAACAAAGGGACGCAATGAAACTCCAAAGCTTTTGCACATATATCTTTGCCTAACCCAAGATCATCAACGTTTTCTCTTACATTTTCTTCTAACAGTTTTATCATTTTAGGTTTTACATTTAGTTCTGTTATCCATTTTGAGACATTTTTTGTGGATGGAGTGAAATATGGATCAAAAGATTTTTGGGGGGTGTGCTTTTATTTTGCATATGGATGTGGAATTGTTTCAACATGATTTGTTGAAAAACTATCCTGTCTCCATTGCCTTTTTAAACTTTGTCAGATATCAGTTTTCCATATGTGTTTACCTCTGTTTTTGACTCTCTATTCTATTCCATTGACCTATTTGTATGTGTGTGTTAGTGTGTGCGTATCAGAGAACTGTCTGCTATCACTTCATGAAATAAAGTATTTATCCTAGGAAATATGCTTCTATATAGCTCCACTGCTGGGCTTGTAGATTGATTTCCTTGGAAATCAATCAAGTGTAAAAATTGCGTCACCTTAATCACTTTCAGTATAAATGTAGCGTCTCCTCACACACAGACACGGTGATCCACATTTATGGGGCCAACTCATATATTCTTATCTCTGATGTAGTTATGCATACTGTCATTTCCTAAATTCAATATCCAGCAACACAGAACTTTCTTTCTTTTACTTTTCCAAAAATTATTTTTTTGAAATACTGAAAAACGTTTTTTTGAAATCAACTAAAGGAGAGTTGATTTACAATGTTGTGTTGGTTTCAAGTGTACAGCAAAATTACTCATATATATATAATATATATATAATATATATATTATTTTTCAGATTCTTTTCTATTATAGGTTATTACAAAATATTGAGAACAGTTTTCTGTGCCATACAGTAGATCCTTGTTGGTCATCAGAACTTTCTAAAATTTTGGTAGTGATCATTTGATACCTTTTTCTAGGTAACCGGGTGGCAAGACTGGAGTTGGTCAACTGCCCTACATAGAGCGTGCATTACCTTGCACAAGGCTTTATGCGGGTTGTTTGCTCATTTTGTTGTGTTGGACAAGGGTTTTACAGGGTGTGCTCACTTCATCAATAAGTTAGACTGGTGCTGTTTTCTTTTCTGTCTTGTAAAACGATGGCTCTTTTTTCTTTTTCACTTGACCTTCCGCTCACCGCCCGCCACCGCCACCTTTAACCACCACCCACACTGGGCAGTTTGAACCACAGGACCCTACATCCAGACAAAGTTTCTACCTCAAGTTACTTGAATAACAAATAAGTCCATCACACCAAATATTATTTTCTCATCAACCTCTTAGTAAACAAAAGGTGGAAACCAATTAATACTCAGTCTCTCGTTTCAAAACTGCTCTCATTCCAAAATGCGCTCATTCTAGGCAACATCTCTACGGAGCTTTGCTTTAAGTATAAAGTTATCTCCCTTTCTGGGCTCAGTTTCCTTTTCTAAGTGCATCTTAGCAAAATTTCACTTGATCGTAAATAAATACGAGCCTATTGACAAGATACTCTTTGCCGGCAAAAAAATCATAGTCCTGGAACTGGGGATGATTGAGTGGAAAACCATCTTGCCTTGGACCCCAACCCTCTCCACCCTATACTCTCGCAGGCCTTCACTTGGACTTTAGCCTCCCATTCTTCCCTCGCGACCAGCCCGATGTGCAGTTAAGCCCCACATCTAATGAACAAGAGCTCCACTTCTAGAGGAACTAGTACTGCAAACATGCTTCCTCATGCTCTGTTATCTGACTCGTATGTGGTGTGCAAAGTAGAATTTTCAGTGTTATTTTTAGCACAGGCCAAATTGTTATTTATCTCGTTAATGAAGAAATGAATAAGGAAGACCAAAAAAAAAAAAAAAACAACTTGGTTTAAGGAACCCTGAGAAACATGGGTTTATATAACCAATTGGGAAATGAATATCAAGATGAGATTGTCAAGAACTTCTACTTCTGGGGAAGATATACTAGATAAAAGGTACACTAGATCTTGCTGTAATCACTGGATAAATATGAGTAAATCTAAGAAGCTGTATTTTTAAAAGGATCAGAGAGCTGTGAAAGCAATAAGGAGTAGGAAAAAGATTTTCGGAGTACAGAGAACAATTACAATATAGACTTATAATTGCCAGCCATTGTTTCTGTGACATCTACCAATTCTGACTGCAAGCTGAGAACTGAGCTTGCCTCAGACAGAGGACGCTGCTGGGGAAAGAGAAACCAGCGAAGTTTTTCATCGTTAGGTATGACAACTCTGCCAGATTAGAAATTTGAGGACTCTCAAACACTTGACAGTTTGCCAAATAAAACATCTCCTGAGGCCTGGGTAGGGGTAGGTAGCTGGGAAAGAAGGCTGAAAACTTTTCAAATGCAGAGAGAAATCCCCTGAAGTCTTGAAGTAATTACAAGTCAAAACCTCCCAGACAGACAAGGCCTGTGTCATGCTCATAACCCATTTTCCCCTCAAGACATTTGTCAGATTTTTCATCTCTGGGGACTGAACACTGGCAAGTAGGGCTGTGAGTCTCTGGGGAACATATGTGGATGTCTCACAATTTTTCAGGACTAGGGAAACAGAGACTCCTAAGGCTCTCTACAAAAAGCCCAGAAAAGCCTCAACCGTGACACGGGGTTAGACCAGGGTCCAACCTGTCTCTAAAGTTGCGAATCTGACTGGATTGAGCTTACACATCTCATCTGCCTAACAGAAAAAAAGAGGGAACACTCTTGATAAATAATAACATTATCTGAGCCTCTTATGCACAACTGTCTGGCAAAAATAAAAACTAAAGAGGCAAGAGGACCAAGAGTCAAGAAAAAAAACAGACAGTAGAATCAACTCACGGATGGTCAAGAAATTATGGTTAGCAGATGAGGACTATAAAACAACTATGATTAGTATCAAAAGATGGAGAAAAATATGGGCTAAGTAGGTAAAAGGATAAAGCATAGCAACAAAGAACGGGAATCTATAAAAGGCAATCCAAAAGACAGTCTAAAACTAAAAACTATAATCGTTGAAATAAAAAATTTAATTGATGAGTTAACAACTGATTAAACACAGCAGAGCAAAGGGTTAGTGAAATGGCAGACAATTTTAACAGGAAATATCTAAACTAATGCATAAATTTAAAAAAAAGAGCATATGAAACCTGTGAGACATACTCAAAAATCTACATATAGGGCTTCCCTGGTGGCGCAGTGGTTGAGAGTCCGCCTGCCAACGCAGGGGACACGGGTTCGTGCCCCGGTCCGGGAGGATCCCACATGCCGCGGAGCGGCTGGGCCCGTGAGCCATGGCCGCTGAGCCTGCGCGTCCGGAGCCTGTGCTCCGCAACGGGAGAGGCCACAGCAGTGAGAGGCCCGCGTACCGCAGAAAAAAATAAATAAATAAATCCACATATAATCAATCAACAGATAAGTAGTAAATGAAATTTTTTAATGACATCATGCATAATCTCATTAAAAATAGGAATCACCTAAAAGCAAATCTAATAAATATGTAAGTTCTCTACAGTGAAAAATATCACAAAAATTGCCAAGAGAAATTAAAGAATATATTCTTCATCTTCACACCTTGATAGACTCAGGATAGGCATACCTCAGAGATATGGCTGGTTTGGTTCCAGACCATTGCAGTAAAACAAATATTACAATAAAGCAAGTCACACGAATTTTTTTGTTTCCCAGTGTATATTAAAGTTATGTTTACACTATACTTTAGTCTATTAAGTGTGATTATGCAATAGCCTTCTGTCTAAAAATCAATATACATACCTTAACTTTATTGCTAAAAAATGCTAACCGTCATCTGAGCCTTCAACGAGCGGTAATCTTTGTGCTGGTGGAGGGTCCGGCCTGGATGTCGGTGGCTGCTGACTGCTCAGGGGGGTTGTTGCTGAAGGTTGAGGTGGTCACGGCAATCTCTCAAAATAAGACAACACTGAAGCTTGACTTCCTTGCACAAATGATTTCTCCGTAGCCTGCAGTGCTGTGTGATAGCATTTTACCCACTGTAGAACTTCTTTTAAAATTAAAGTTAATCCTCTCAAACCCTGCCTACTTATTAACTAAGTTTATTCTCATCCTTTTTTGTCATGTCAACAATCTTCAGCACATCTTCACCAGGAGTAAATTCCATCTCAAGAAGCCACCTCCTTTGCTCATCCGTAAAAAGCAACTCTTCATCCAATGCAAGTTTTATCCTGAGATGGCAGCCATTCAGCCACATCTTCAGGCTCCACTTCTAATTCTAGCTCTCTTGCTATTCCCACCACATCTGCAGTTACTCGCGACATGAAGTCTTGAACCCCTCAGAGTCATCCGTGAGGGTTGGAGTCAGCTTCTTCCAAACTCCTGTGAATGTTGATATTTTGACCTCTTCCCATGAATCAGGAACGTTTTGAGCGGCATCTAGAACGGTGAATCCTTTCCAGAAAGTTTTCATTTGACTTTGCCCACATCCATCAGGGAAATCGCTATCTGTGGCAGCTATAGCCTTATGAAATGTATTTCTTCAATGGTAAGATTTAAAGTCAAAGTTACTCCTTGATCCATGGGCTAGAGAATGGATTTTGCATTAACAGGCATGAAAATAACATTAATCTCTTTGTACATCTCCATCAGAGCTCTCAGGTGACCAGGTACATTATCAGCGAGCAGTAATATTTCGAAAGAAATCTTTTCTCCTGAGCCGTAGGCTTCAACAGTGGGCTTAAAATATTCAGTCAGCCTTGTTGTAAACAGATGCGCTGTCATCCAGGTTTAGTCGTTTCACATGTAGAGCACAGGCAGAGTACATTTAACATAATTCTTAAGGGTCCTAGGATTTTCAGAATGGCAAATGACCACTGGCCTCAATTTAAATTTACCAGCTATATTAGCCCCTAACAAGAGAGACAGCCTGTCCTCTGAAGCTTTGAAGCCAGCTTTCTCTCTAGCTAAGAAAGTTCTAGATGGCATCTTCTTCCAAAATAAAGCTGTTGCGTCTACACTGAAAATCTGTTGTTTAATGCAGCCACCTTCATTAATTACCTTACTAGATCTTCTGGATAACTTGCTGCACCTTCTACATCAGCACTTCTGCTTCACTTTGCACTTTGATGTTGTGACTACAGCTTCTTTCCTTAAATCTCACGAATTCATACCTGCTAGCTTCAGACTTTTCTTCTGCAGCTTTCTCGTCTCTCTCAGCCTTCACAGAATCAAAGAGAGGTAGGACTTCGCTCTGGATTAGGCTTTGGCATAAGGCAACGTGATGGCTGGCTTCTAACCAGACCACTGAAACTTTCTCCATATCAGCAATAAGGCTGTGTCACTTTCTTATCATTTGTGTGTTCACTGAAGTAGCACTTTTATTTTCCTTCAAGAACTTTTCCTTTGCATTCACAGCTCGGCTGTTTGGTGCAAGAAGCCGAGATTTCAGACATGCCTTCCTTGTTAAGCTTAATCATTTTCAGCTTACGGTTTCAAGTGAGAAATGTGCGAGTCTTCCTTTCATTTGAACACTTAGCGGCCAACACAGGGTTATTAATCGGTCTAATTTCAATACCGCCATGTCTCAGGGAACAGGGAGGCCTGAGTAGAGGGAGAGAGATGGGGGACTAACCAGTCGGTGGAGCAATCAGAACACACACATTTATCAATTAAGCTCACTGGCTTAACTGGTCACGGTTACTGGCACCCGAAAACAATTACAATAGTAACATCAAAGATCGCTGATCACAAATCACCAGGACAAATATAATAATAAGGAAAAATTTTGAAATGTGACCCAGAGACGCAAAGTGAGCAAACGCTGTTAGAAAAATGGTGCCAATAGACTAGCTCATTTACAAACCATCAATTTGTAAAAAAAACAAAACAAACAAAAAATACAGAATCTGTGAAGCGTGATAAAGCAAAGTACAATCCAATGAGGTCTGCCAGTATTGTAAAATACGTCAGTTCTTCCCAAATGATTTATAAAGTCAGTGCAATCCCAGTCCAACTGTCTGTAGGGTTTTTGTAAGAACTGACAGGTTATTCTAAAATTCATATGAAAATAGAAAGTACAAAGGGTAACCATGACAATCTTAAAGAAGAATAAATCTGGAGGATTTACCCTACCAGGTATCATCTTATTTTAACGCTAGAGTAATTAGGACGGTATTGTATCAGTGCAAGGACAGATAAGCTGACCAATGCAACAGGACGAATACTCCAGAAAGAGACTCCTTCACACACGGTTACTAAATTATGCCAAACATGACACTGAAGTCAAGTGGGAAAAGGGCGTTCTTTTCTACAAATGAATCGTTTCAACAAATCAAATGGAACAATTAAAATCAGACTTCAAACCACCACCTAACACCGTAGCAAAAATCATTTATAGACAGACTGCTGATCTAAATGTGAAAGGTAAAACAAGAAAGCCTTTTAAGGAAAACATAGAAGAAAATCTTCATGACTTGGGAGTAGACAAAGATTCATTAAACAAGACAGAAAATACTTGAACCGAAAAAGAAACAATATTGATAAATGATATTCATAAATCAAGATCAGTTCATCCATTCCAGTAGGAGAGTGAAAAGCCAATCCACGGAGCGGAAGAACGGATTTGCAATCGACATATCTGACAAAGCATTCTTATCTGGAACGTATCAAAAACCTCTGCAAGTCAATAAGAAAAATACAAATGACAATAGAAATAAATACAAACAAATGATTGAACAGATACCCGACAAAAGAGAATATTTAAGTGGCAATAAATATGTTTTTTAAATGTTCGACTTCATTAGCCATCAGGGAAATGCAGTTTAAGCCAGAATGAGATACAAGGACACACCTACCGGAATAGTGAAAAAGAGAGAAAATACCAGAATAGTGGAAAAGAGAGAAAATACCAAATATTATAAAGATCTCAAGCAAATGGAGCTCTCCAACATTCCTGCTGGGAGTACAGAGGAGTAAAACCACTTTGAGAAACAGTGAGGCAGTATCTACTACTAGCTACCACCCAGAAACATATGCATATCCTCCGACCCAGGAATTTCACTCCTGGGCTTTTGACCAATGGAAGAGCGTAGTAGTGTTCATTACAAGACAAGATATGCATAGCATCTCTATACATAGTAGCCCAAAACTAGAAATTACCTGTGCCCATCAGCAGTACACTGGACAAATAAATCTCAGCATACTCCCAAAACCTGATTTTGTAAAACCTCATTGAGTTGTCTGTAATAAGTTCACTTTTCTGTAACATGAATAGACTGTGTTTAATTTAACTGGGCTTCATTTAAATGGGCTTTTCAGCTCAGGTTTCTCATCTGAGCCTCACGTTACAGCTACTAAATCTTAGTTTTGCCAACAAGGAAACTGAGATTTAGAGTCTCAAGGAGACTTTGGCCAAGGCCACAGAGCTAAGTAGTAAGGTCAAAACAAAATATTCATATATATATATATATATATATACAATTTATATAATTATATGTATTATATATAACATTATATATATAATTTTATGTAATTAACATTATATTAATTTAATATATTCATATTTGGCTAAAGTACATATTCATATTTCCATTTCTACAAAGCACTAGCCTATATTGCAGATTTTTTAGATAACTGGTAACTATAGTTTTAGGTGCTTGAGGAAAGGCCTTAAATGAATCATCAACAGTGCTCAGATCTTTTGAACTGTTCTGATACTTGCATCACACACTGAACCAGAGCAGCCTGGGATGGAAGAGTCCATACCTACTGGTGTCAAGATTCACTCAGGGGTTACCCTTGACCACTCAGACCTTCCAGCTATTTTATAAAAAAGGAACCAGTAGGATTATACACAAGGTGATGTCACTCCATCCAGGTATGCATACACCCAGCACTCTGGGGAACAAAGCAGCCATTTGAGGAGAAGGTGACTCCCCCAAAGAAAAGATTCTATTCTAGGTACTGTCAGTCCAAGTCAGCAGCTGACGGCTAGGAAACTTACATCTATTTGCATTTTCTTTCCAAACACCCACTCAAAGAAAGTGTTCTCACAAGTGTGGAAATGAGTGAGTGTATGAAGCTTACTCTCCTGATGCAGTAGCCAGAAATCGTGGAGTCCAGAGCAGGACGAGATGTCCTCAGACACAGTCGGCAATTGCTACCCTGAGCCGACATGTGCTGGTCCTTGCAGAAGCTCATGGTCCCAGGGGAGGGGCCCCCCAGGGCCCCTGTGCCCTGACATCATTCCTGTGCTCTCACAAAACTGGCACACGTCCAAACCCCAACCTCAACTGCAGTTCCTGGGAGGAAGTGGCTCTTCACGAGCAGAGCCCCACTTTCATCACGTGGTGAGTTGTTAGAAAACACTGACAAACTCTAACCATCTCTGAAGGTACCCAGTCAATCGTACAGCCCGGACTCTTAGCTCTCACTTGCACTGACCAGGCAGCTATATGCAACATCTCCCAGCACTAAATCTTTCTCTGAAGTAGGCCCCATTGATGGCACGTTCTTGAAGCATTTTAAAGAGAAAGAAAGAGAAAAACCATGCCACAACTTTACAAGGAAGTCTAGGGCTCTGTCCCCAGAGGCTCTATTTTTTTTTTTTTTAGAGAAACAGCAATATTTAATCTCTTTAAATGCTACTTGACTCCATTATCTGTATTATAACAAAGCACAAGTGTTTATAGATTTCAACAATTAATATTGTCAGATAATTATTTTTCCCCTAAACACCTCTATAGTGTACTAGAGATACACATGTAGAATCTAAAATGTTGATTTCATAAAAAGCTGAAGTTTTAAAAGTTCTTAAGATAAAAATTTCTAAGTTGGGTGGGAAAAGCCAAACTACTTTTGAATGTTTTCTAAGTGGATCTTAACATACATGTACGTTTACTAATTTAGTGTATGAAAAGTTCGTTTAAAAAAAGATATATCGGGGGTGATGATTGAATTTATTAAAAGATGTTTCTCAGGATTCGCATGGTACCGGTATTATTAGCAAGCTCTGTTTCATTCAGGCCAAAGGGTTACTGCAATAGGGCCCTTAGCCCTCATGTTTCCTATCGTAATATACATGTTTTTTTAAAAAAACCTTTTTATTCTATATTGGAGTAGAGCCGACTAACAATGTTGTGAGAGTTTCAGGTGAACAGAAAAGCGACTCAGTTGTATATACGCGTGTATCCATTCTCCCCCAAACTCCCAGAGGTTCTTTTTGTCCTAGCAGTCTGAACAGGAAAAAGCAGGAAAACCAACACCCTTGCTATCGCTTAAGTTTAGCTGAGTGTGCGGAATAATCGTGGCATCATTTCCAAGAAACTGCTTTTACTTTACTCTGATTCCAAAGTTTTTATATCAGGTAAATAAATGATGTCTGGGAAAAGAACATCCTTTGATCCCGAGATGCACTATGTATCCTTGGCTTCAGGACAAACAAGACGATCATTTTTGAGAAGATACGATTAATAGTTTCCTCTCTTGTGTAGAAAATGGGCCACATAAAAAGACATTTTCCAGAAGTAACATTTAAATGAAAGGATTAGATTTAAAATGTCGTGAAGGCAACGTGCACGATGGGGAAACGGAGACAAAGATCAGTTATAAAGCCAAAAAGAAATGGAAGGAAATTTAAAGAAGAACAAGGAGGAAGGGAAAGGAAAAGGTGTGTGTGTGGCTGGCAAAGTGGTAAGGTGTCTGTCCCACATCTACTAATTCAGAAACCCCGGAGGTGGGCCCTAGCATTCTGTGCCTGCCAGTGACTCTGAGGCAGGCTCGAGTGTGAGAATCACTGATTGGAGCAATCTGTGACCCACATCTCAGCTTCTTTAAAGATGGTGGTCCAGTGTTAAGACTCCATGCAGGGGGCTTAGGTTCCATCCCTGGTCGGGGAAGTAAGATCCTGCATGCTGCAAAGCACAGCCAAAAAAAAAAAGAAAAGAAAGAAAGAAAAAAGACGGTACTACACTTTCTCTGTTTTGAAGACTCCCAATGTCGCAGGCAAATGGGCCGTTAATAATGAGTGACTGGCAGGGAAGTTGTGTTACAGCCACTGAGATAACCAAGAGAGGAACCCCTGGGCCACCCTGGCCAATGAGCCCAATTCCACGACCACCTGAGGCCATTGCAACATTGGGGTAGCAGTCCCCTGCATGCTCACCGTGATTTTCCCACAAGCACCAAGTTGCCACCCATGTCTAATTAGCCCTGAGCTTCTAATCAGGGGTGGCAGGATCTCTGGCTTCTTCCTTGGCAGGAAGCTGGGTTACACACTGGGAGCTGAGGTGCTTCCCAAACCCCTGACCCGAGAATGGGCAGGAGTTGTTATTTCCTGTCCTTGGGTACAATTAGTCTAACTCAATCCTCATCCTTATTCTATTATGAACACTTGATCATCTCTAGGGAAATGGCTGAAACCACTGTGGAGCCAGATGGATAGATGCTCTGGTGTGTTGCAGGTTTGAAGACTTCATCTTTGGTTCTTGGGAGATTGCCAGGTAGGCCACTGGGTGTGGCTCCAACTCCCCCAACCTCAACCAGTTTCAGCTAATTCAGCATATTTCTATAGGAGTTTTTTAAGCCTCTGCATTTAGAAACAGGTACTCTCATACTGTCCTATTTTTAAGAAAGCTTTAGTGAGATATAATTCATGCACCATAAAGTTCTTCCTTTTAAACGTGTACAATTCAGTGAGTTTTAGTATATGCATAGAGGTGGGCGTCCATCACCACTGTCCAGTTTCAGATAATTTTCATCACCCCAAAAAGAAACCTCATGTGCATTAACCGTCACGCTCCATCCCCCTTTTCCCCAGCCCTTGGCAACCACTAAACTACTTTGTTTCTGTGGATTTTTTTTGTAGACATTCCATATAAACTCCATGCAGTACACAGCCTTTTGTGGCCAACTTCTTTCACTTAGCCTAATGATTTCGAAGTTCATCCATGCTGTAATATGTGTTGATAGCACTTCATTTCTTTTAGTGGCCCAGTAGTATTCCACTGTGTGGGTATACCATATCTTGTCTGTCCATTCATCAGTTCACGGACATTTGGGTTGTTTCCACTTCTTAGCTACCATGAATAACATTGCTATGAATATTGGCGTACAGGCTTTTGTGTTGGTAATTTTGTTCAGTATGTACCTGGGAGTAGAGCTGCTGAGTCATACGGTAACCGTATGTGGAACGTTTTGAAGAACTGCCAACCTATTTTGCAAAGTGACTGCGCCGTTTTATGTTTCTGCCGACGATGAACGAGTGTTCCAATTTCTCCATCTCCTCATTAACGTTTGTTATTACCTGTCTTTTTTATTTTATGTATCCCAGAGGATGTGAGGTGGTATCTTATTATATTTTGATTTACATTCCCTAATGACTAATAACGTTGAGCACCTTTTCCTGTGCTTTTTGGCCATTTGTATATCTTCTTTGGAGAAATGGCAGTTCAAATCCTGTGCCCATTGTTTAACTGGGTTATAATGCTAACTTATAAGAATTTTAAAATATATTATGATACAAGTTTCTTATCAGACATATAATTTGCAAATATTTTATCCCATTCCATGGGTTATATTTTCACTTTATTAAGACTGCATCGGGGAGTGGTGTGGTGGTGGTGTGGTGAACTGGGAGATTGGGATTGACATATATACACTAATATGTACAAAATAGATAACTAAGAAGAACCTACTATATAAAAAATAAATTAATTAAATTTTTTTAAAAGTCCACAGGCACTGGGAAAAAAAAAGAGTGTGCATGAAAACAACTGATGAAGTGGAATTTTCCTCTTGCTTGTGCTTTAGGTGTCATATCTAAGAAACTATTGCCCAATCCAAGACCACAAATATTTACACTTATGCTTTTCTCCAGGAGTTTGATAGTTCTAGCCCATACGTTTAGGTCTATGATCCCTTTTGAGTTGATTTTTGGATATGGTGTGAGGTAGATGTGCAAATTTTTTCTTTGCTTGTGGATATCCATATGTCCCAGCACCATTTGTTGAGAAGACTATTCTTTTCCTGTTGGATTGTCTTGGCACTCTTGTAGAAATTGATTGACCACGAATTTAAGTGCTTATTTCTGGACTCAATTCTATTTCATTGATTTTTATGTTTAGACTTATGATACCACCACACTGTCTCAAATACTGTAGCTTTGTACTAACTTTTGAAGTTGGGAAGTGTAAGTCATTAAACTTTGTATTTTTGTTCCAAGATTGTTTCGGATACTCTGGATACCTTGCATTTCCATATGGATTTTATGATCAACTTCTCAATTTCTGCACCAAAGGCAACTTGGATTTTCATAGGGACTGTGATAAGTCTGTAGATCGCTTTGGCAAGTATTGCCTTCTTAAAAATATTAACTCTTCTGATCCATGAATATGAAATGTCTTTCGATTTATTGAGGTTTTCATACATTTCTTTTAGCCATGTTTTATATTTTAGTGTGCAATCTTGCACTTCTTTTAAATGTTACTAAGTATTGTATTCTTTTTTGATACTATTGTAAATGGAATTGTTTCTTAATTTCATCTTCAGATTTTTCATGGCTAATGTATAAAAATACAATTAATTTTGTATAATGATCCTGTTTCTTGCAACCTTGATGAACTTGCTTATTAGTTTTAATATTTTTGTGGATTCCCTAAAAATTTTTATATACAAAAACATGTTATCTGTTAATAGATAGTTTTACTTTTCCTTTCCAATATGAAGGGCTTTTATTTCTTTTTCTGATCTTATTGCTCTGGCTAGCACCTCCAATACAATATTGAACAGAAGTGGTAAGAACAGATATCCCTCTCTTGTTCCTTATATTAGGGGAAAACTATTCATCGTTTACCATCAAGTATAATATTAGCTGTGATTTTTTTCATGGATGCACATTTTCATGTTAAAGATATTCCCTTCTATTCCTAGTCTGTTGATTTTCATTTTATCATGAAAGGGTGTTGGATTTCGTCAAATGCTTTGTCTGCATCTATAGAGATGACCATGTGGTTTTGTCCTTTATTACATTAATATGTTATGTTATATTGACTGATTTTTGGATGTTGACACAACCTTGCATTCTTAGGATAAATCCCATTCGGTCATGGTATATAGTCCTTTTATATGTTGCTCTATTGGTTTTCTGGTATTTTGCTGAGGATTTTTGTAACTATACATATAAGGGATATTGATTTTTATTTTACTTTTCTTATCATGCCTTTGTCTAGTTTTAGTATCAGGGTAATAGTGGCTTCATAGAATGAATTGTCAAGTGTTCCTTCCTCTTCTATTTTTTGGAAAAGTTTTTTTAAATATTGATATTAACTACTTTTTAACTGTTTGCTAGAAGTGAATATTTGCTGGAAGGGGAATGCCATCTGGGCCTGGGCTTTGCTTCATAGGAAGGTTCTTTTATTACTAATTCAATTTCTATATTTGTTATGGGCCTATTCATTGTCTATTTCTTTTTGAGTCAGTTTTGGTAATGTCTTTCTAGGAATTTGCCCATTTCATCAAATGGCAATTGGATACCATTGTTGGCATAGAATTGTTCATAATATTATCCTGTAATACTTTTTATGTCTATGGGGTCACTAGTAAAGTTCCCTTTTCATTCCTGATTTTAACAAAGTAAGTCTTCTCTCTTTTTTCTCTTGGTCAACCCAACTAAAGTTTTACCTATTTTGTTTATCTTTTCAGGAAACTAACTTTTGGTTTTGTTGATATTTTTCCTATTTTCTATTTTCCATTTCATCTATTTCCATGCTAATCTTTATTAGGTACTTCCTTCTGCTTGCTGTAGGTCTAGTTTTCTCTTCTTTTCTAGTTTCTTATTCATCTGGGATATTTTAAAATATAGTCATTTACATCTCTAAATTTCCTTCCATGTACTGCTTTCATTGCATCCCGTAAGTTTGATATATGGTGTCTTCATTTTATCTTAAAGTACTTTCTAATTTATCCTTTAATTTCTTCTTTGATCCATTTGTTATTTAGGAGTGTGTTGTTTAATACTACACATTTGTGAATTTCCTAAATTTCTTTCTTATTGATTTTTAATTTTAACATACTTTGTATGTATTCAATCCTTTTAAATATATTGACCTAACATATGGTCTATCCTGGAGAATGTTCCATGTGCTGTTGAGAAGAATGTATATTTTGCTGTAGTTTGGTTGAGTATTCCATATATGTCTATTAGGTCTAACCACCAATGTAAAATTCACAATATCTACCATCTAATCAAAAACTACCAAGCATGCAAAGAAGCAGGAGAATATAACCCATAATAAGAAAAAACCCAATCAATCAAAACTGACCTAGAAATAACACAGATTATAGAATTAATAAACAGGACATTAAAAATTATTATGACTACATTGTATAAATATCAAACATCTTGAGTAGAGACATAAAAAAAGATCTTTTTAAAGATCCAAATCTCATTTAATGAGATTAAAAACTACTATACCTGAGATTTATTTTTTTTTAATGGATGGCATTAATGGCAGATTCAACATGGCAAAAAAAAAAAAGATTGGTAAACTTTAAGACATAACAATAGAAACTATCCAAAATGAAACAGGGAGAAAAAGACGGATTAAAATGAACCGAGCATTGATGGATTGTGGAACAACCTAAAGCATCCAGATACACATGTAACTGTAGTCCCCAAAGCGGGAGGGCAGGGGTGGAAGTGGGGGTAATAGAAAAAATATTTGAAGAAATAATGGCCCCAAAGTTCCCAAATATAATGGAAACTGTAGACCCACAGATCCAAGAAATGCAACAAACCCCTAGCACAAGAAACATGAAAAAGACCACACCAAGGCACATCATAATAAAATTATTTAAAATCCATGATAAAGAGGAAACTTTAAAAGCTATTCAGAGAACAGAGGAACAAAGATAAGCATGTCAGCAGATTTCTTATTAGAAATGATGCAGGGTAGAAGACCTTGGATCAGTATGTTTTAAGCACTAAAAGAAATAACTGTCAACCTAAAATTCTTTATTCAGCAAAAATATCTTTCCAAAAGGAAATGGAAATGAAGTTTTCAGACACATGGAAGCTAAAAGAATTCATCACCAGCTGACCTACAGAACATGAAGTGTTCAAGGAAGTGCTCCAGGCAAAAGGAAAATGATACCAAATAAAATCTTGAAACTACTCAAAGGAATGAAAAGCAGCAGAAATGGCTACTCCATGGACATAAATTTTTTTTATTATTTAAATCTCTTTAAAAGATAATTGTTTGAGCCGAAATAATAGGAATGTATTGTGAGGCCTATAACATGTAGGGGAAAAAAATGTGTGATGCTAATAGTATGAAGGTCAGAATGGTAGAAATGAAAGTGTTATGAGGTTCCTATACTATACATAAAGTAGTATAACATCACTTGAAATTACATTTGGCCCTTGAGTAGCATGGGTTTGAACTGGTCGGGTCCACATACACATGGATTTTTTTTTAATAAGCATAGTTGTTCCTCAGTATATGTGGGGGATTGGTTCCAGGACCCAGACATGGACCACAGATACTCAAGTCCCATAGTCGGCCCTCCATATCCAGGGCTCAGCATGAATGGATTCAAACAACTGCAGACCATGTAGTGTTGTATTTATCGGAAAAAATCCATGTGTTAAGTGGACTGGCGCAGTGCAAACTCATGTTGTTCGAGGGCCGACTGTACATACAGTACTACACAACCTGCGCCTGGCTGGATCCACAGATGAGCAACTGCGGATTCAGAGGGCCGACCAACGGACCTGGGCGTCCTCGAATTTTGGTATCCACGGCGGGTCCTGGAACCAATCCCCCGTGGATATGAGAGACGACTGCTGATTAAACTAAATTTCAGACGTGCTTGATAAATCCCTTCATGGCGCAGATCGTGGCTGACATGGTTAGGAACCTCTGTCATACACTGTCCACAGTGCCCGTAGATTGACCTTCTGAAAGCCAGTGGTACCACCCTTTGCTGCTTGAAATGTAGATGGCTCCTGTAGCCTTCCCCAATAAAATCTGAAGTCTTTAACCTGCCTTTCCAACCTTATCTGTCAAGATACCCTCTACATGCCTTGTGAAAAAATGAACCTCTGGCATCTGGACCTCTTTAAGACACTTCTGCGGACTGCAGTAAACAATCAGGGATGTTCAGGGTGGTTTTGCACCAGAAATGTGCAGCTGGTGAGTGGGTAGGCATGCAGTGAGTCTCCGACCATCACGTGAGAGGAGATCCAGGAGGGTGTAAACCTTTTTGTGAATGGCAAAGAGCTCCTCATGTCTGGCAGAATCCTCACATTACCCTGGAATTAATACGTAGAGTTGAACATCTCCTCAGGTTAGCTGAGGACTTGAGAACTGTATTTGGAGTCACCCGTGTTAGTTCCTGCTTTAAAGAATTTTCTCCTTTAATTTGCGTATCCTTTTCTACTAAAGGAACGTTACGGTCTCGGAGTCTGTTGGTATCTTTTCTATAGTTATGACAACCACACGTACTGAGTCCTAAGAGGGATCCAGTCAAAAGCCCCAGGCCCTATTGGCTACGTTCATTTGGGAAAGGCAGAGGAAAACTGCAGGTAAAGGGGGTTTATGCCCAAATGTCTGGACGACAGCTGAGCCCGCCTTGATACAGAAACACAAAGGTTTGTAACAGGGAAAGAATTGCTTCACTAGAGAATGCAGTTGGGCACACTGCTTGGAAAAGAAGCTACACACCCAAATAGCTAAATGACAGTTCCCTGGCTGTTCCTACAGGCTGTAACTAAAGCAGAAGAGAGACCTAAGGCTTCCCACAACCTGAAAAGAAGTCCAGCCAAAAAAGGGAAGCTGAGGATGAGACTGGAATCGAATGCCTGGAAGGAACACACTGAGGGTACGAGGTTGGTGACAGTGACCGGCCCAAAGCACCGCCAGAGCCCCCCGTCACACTGGCCGTCAGCAGCGTCCAGCGGGGGATTGCAAGGTTCGGGGTGCCTGTGGGTCCGGAGGCACAGTGGGGCAGCAGGTGCTCAACTCACGCGGAGCTACCGACCTCACAGAGCGAGTGGCGCCACAGCCTCAAGGCAAGGGGAAAAACAGAGGAGATATGAAAGTGGGAGAGGTGACAGAACCAAGTTTAAAAACAATGACAACAAACATCCTTCTCCTTCCTAGCGACCTCTCCAGGGAATACGCTGTCAGTGCGTTCCCCCGAAAACGTTGCTAAGAAGGAAAGGGATCCAAGTTAAACTGTTCAACAGTGAGTAGTCCTTTGCTAATGTACGTATTAAATCTTTCTTTTTACAGACAGCTCTGACCCTAGAGTTCTGTGATTTCCGCAAACCACTTGCATGTAATATTTGTATGTTTGTGTTTGTGTTTTAGTGGTGTCCTGAAATCAAGGATCAGAAATCATATGTATATAAATACACACACACACACACACACACACACACACATAAATATATTAGATGACAAGCTCCCTACAGGTAGAAAACTAGTCCCCTTGACAGACTTGTGGTTGCCAAGGGGGAGGGGAGGTGGGAGAGGGATGGAGTGGGAATTTGGGACTAGCAGATGCAAAAACTATTATATATAGAATGGATAAACAACAAGGTCCTACTGTAGAGCACAGGGAACAATATTCAGTATCCTGTGATAAACCATAATAGAAAAGAATATGAACAAGAATGTATCTATACGTATAACTGAATCACTTTGCTGTACAGCAGAAATTAACACAACATTGTAAATCAACTCTACATCAATACAACACAATTTTAAAATTTTATTGAAGCAGAGTTGATTTACAATGTGTGTTTCAATAAAATAAATTCAAAAAAAAAGAAATCTAGTCTCCTTGGAATGAGATAAAAGTTATCTTTTCTCTTCAAGCAGATGGTGCCCACCTCTGGTTTTCTGGCAGCATTTAAACCTGCATCTCCCTCTATCGGTGTGCTTTTCAAAATCTGTTACAATTCTGTGCGTCACTACATCTCCCTCACCAACTCACAGGCTCCTAAGTGTAGGATCCCCGTACCAAGACCCCCTCAGCACCAAACATGTCTAGGACAAAGCCAGTGTCCTGACATGCTCATCATACCTCTTTCTTGAATGAACACGTATTTGCTTGTGGAACTGATTAACAGAGAAGATTTAGTAAAGAAGTTTTTGTCTGGATTGGATGAGGTCAAAGAGTTGAAGCTTTGTCAGCTGGAAGGGTCGTTAGAGGTCATCTAGTCCAACTCCCACTATCACCGCCATGTTTTATTTGCAAGTCCTGGGGAGGCTGGGGGCTTGGGCAAGGTCACATGACATGGTTAAGGACAGTGCGAGGTAATCCACGTTGACTACCGACTTTGCCAAGGTCCAAATCAGAAAAGGAGCAAAAGAAATGTATGAAGGATATGCACGTCGTGACATATATTCATAGATACATACATACAACGGCAAATGGCATTTTTTTTCTGATTATAAAAATGATGCATTGAAAAACTTCATGAGATGCAGAAATGTTTAGAAAGAAGAAAATAAAAACCATCAAAAATTCCACCATCTGGAGCAGGCCATGTTTTACATGATAAATCCCTTCCTTTGTGGCTTTACTTGATCGAGAGCCATGGTGAAAACCAGTCCCACCTTTTCACTTGGCAGAATGGCTAGGAAAAAATGGTCCCTCCTTGTTAGATATTGCCGTGGATTAAACAAGGCTGCAAATTCTCTGTCACTGTCCCCTTCGAGAAGGGTGGTCTCTTTTCCTTCCCCTTGCATCTGGCATGAGTGCTTTACTCCTAGGGGGCAGGAAGTGATGCCGTGCCAGCTCTGGGCCAGTGCCTCACAGACATCCAGCAGCTTCCACTTCTGTCCTTTGGAGAGTTCTACGTTACTGTGTAAGAGACAGGCCGCCCTGCTGGAGAGAATGTGCGAGAACGACCACATGGAGAGACTCGGAGACGATGGTGACAGAGGTAGACTCTGTCATCACAGCATGCCACGTGAGCCCTCGCCTTCAAGCTGCCCTCGCCGAGATGCCAGCCATGGGAGGGGACCATATTGAACCCAGCCGGCCCAGTGAAGCCCTCGCGTGACCATGGCCCCAGCTGACGTCACGTGGAGCAAAAGAAATGCCCACCTGATCCCAGCCAACCCACAAAATCACGACAGGAGAGAACACGGTTGTTGTTTTATGGATTTCAGGGCAAGGGGCGAGTGGGTAGGTGTGATGACAAAGCCACAGATAACTAAGACAGCTAGCAAAAATCTTCAGATGTGAACTTCTTTGCAAAGCATCAAAACCAGCTCCAAGAATTAAACCTGAAGTTAAGTTGCAAAGCTGCAGACCATGTGCTGGTCATCACTGACGAAGTGAAAAGAATGTGGGCTTGAAGTGGTACAACCAGGTACAAGAACTGACTGAGCTACTTAGGAGCTCTTTAACCTCAAGAATAAGTCACTCGACCTATTTGTTCCTCCATCCTCCCATCGTGAAATAGGGGCATCGCTGATGTCAATTTCCGGGGCTTCTGAGAAAGGGCAGATGAAACCCTGTACGGGAAGATGCTTTTTACTGGTAAGTAGGGTTGCTTTTTCCTCTTTTCTTTGAGCTTAGAGATTTGCTGATCACAAACAGTGGCTTTTAAAAGAGAACACTGTTGTCTCCTATCTTGGAAAGACAAGAGGATGCCAGACCTTGGTTATTGAAGAGGTAATATTTTATCCATCTGACATCCAAGAAAGGGCCCCAAAGGTTGTTCTCATGTACACAGTATTTTAAGCCATTTCCCCAAGGTTCTGTGGAAAAGGCTAGGGGGCTCTGTGAGGCCTCTTTTATATGAGCACTAATCCTATTCATGAAGCCTGCACCTCATGACCTAATTGTTTCCCTACGTCCCCACCTACTAATACCAGCATCTCTGGGAGTTAGGATTTCAGCATGTGAATTGGTGGGGACGGGGTGGGGGTGGGTGCAGGGAACCACAGCACTGAATAAATGCAGAGTCTCTACACTTTGGCCGCAGACCCACTGCACCAGGAATGGGGCCTTGGGAGTCTGCCTCTTACTACATTTTCCAAGTACTTGATTTTCATGCACTCTTAAGATTGAGACCCATCAGAGCTTGCCTGGATCAAACACGAACACTTAGAAGAAACAACAAGAGGGAAAAGGTATCATGACATTCCAGACCCAAGGAGAAATGGAGTTTTAGACCCACCGTCCCAGGAGCTGCTTCCAAACAGACCAATTAGCCCCTTTGGCTCAAGCTGAGGTCTGGCCAGGAAGGGAGCTGCCCAGTCCCCGGGCTGGGAAAACAGCCTCCCAGCAGCTCTTTGTGAAGCCCTGGGGTGAGGGTGAGGGTGAGTGTGTGTGTGTGTGTGTGTGTGTGTGTGTGTGTGTGTGTGTCCCTGGCGTTATACTCCTGTGTGAAGGCCAGGTCTGCAAAGGCGGGAAACAGGGGAACCGTATGCCTGAGGAGCCAGGACAGGGAGGACAGTGTGGCTGGAGAGTCATGCAGGCCAGGATGCAAACCCAACTTCTAAGCTCACCCTTAACAACAAATGCATTTTAGATAAATCAGAGATTGAAACGAAAAAAAAAAAAAAGAGAAGATCTAGAAGGACGTTTTCATAACCCTCAACGGAAGAACTTCTCGGCGTGATATAAAACTCAGAGGCTGTAAAGGAAAACAACTTAAAACGTCAGCTACATGAAAGTGAAAACCTGGGGACGTAGGGAAAAAAATAAAGTTTAACAAACAAATGAAAACTTAGGGAAAAGGTTTGCAACATATACTACCAACAGAGGGTTAATGCTCTTACTAAATGAACAAGTGCCACAAATCCAAGCCACAACTGGGCAAAGGATATGAATAAACAGTTCACAGAAGAAGAAAGACGGCCAATGAACATGAAAAGTATGTTCAAGGTTACTAATAACCAAAGAAATATAACTCAGCATAATACGAAAATAATGTGTTTTGGCAGAGACTAAAAGATTCCTAATATCCAAGTAAGTGAGGTAGAAGGAATCAGGCATAGCTATTATAAGAGTAAATTGCGGGGCTTCCCTGGTGGCGCAGTGGTTGAGGGTCCGCCTGCCGATGCGGGGGACGCGGGTTCGTGCCCCGGTCCGGGAAGATCCCACATGCCGCGGAGCGGCTGGGCCCGTGAGCCGTGGCCGCTGAGCCTGCGCGTCCAGAGCCTGTGCTCCGCACCCGGAGAGGTCACAGCAGTGAGAGGCCCGCATACCGCAAAAAAAAAAAAAAAAAAAAAAAAAAGAAGGGGACATGGGAGACTTCTCTGGTTGTGCAGTGGAGAAGACTCCACGCTCCCAATGCAGGAGGCCCGGGTGTGATCCCTGGTCAGGGAACTAGATCCCACATGCATGCTGCAACTAAGATATCACATGCCACAACAAGGGAGCTGGCGAGCCGCAACTAAGGAGGCTGCCTGCCACAACTAAGGAGCCCACAAGCTGCAACTAAGGAGCGCCCGCCTGCAACAACTAAGACCCGGTGCAACCAAATAAATATTTTAAAAAATAAAAACTAAAAAAAAAAAAGAAAGGGACACGTGCACTAGGGGGTCCAACCAGGGTGAACTGCACAATTCTTGCTCACCACGTGAGGGGCAGCGTTTTCCTCTCCTCCTCTGTAACCCTGATATGAAACTGTAAAGCCTGGTGTTGCTGTAATAACTATTTTGCCACCAACAAGGGAAGAACCTTCTACAAAAAAAGCCACCATGCAGAGGAGGGCACATCAGAGGGAAAAGCCAATGATAAAATAGCAACCAATGGAGCTAGAACCACTGGATTAAGCCCACCCTGAAGCCGCCATTTCTATGACTTCAGTTACAAAGGCCAATATTTTCTTTACGGAGCCCAACTGAGTCACTTTCAGATACTTGCAGCCAAATGTCTCCTGATATAGCCATCAGTAGAGAACTGGTTAAATAAATTATGACACAGCCATATAGTAAAATACTGTGCGTGCGATACAAAGTCAAAGTTGCCGCATACGGAATGTCACGCACAGATTTCCATTAGGTATTGTTAATCAGGAAAATGGCGGGGACTCATATACGTGGTATCAAGCGTTCAGTTAAAAAAGTAAATTGAGCTCTAGATAGAGATAGAAATTAGAATCACAGAGGAACAGGAAGCTTTTATTTCTACCTGTGTACACTTCTGAGTTTTTAAGGGTTTAGCAATAAGTATGTGTTACTTTTAATATATATGTATATGCATAAATATCTATGTCAGTTTTGGAACTCTGAAGTGCTCTAGGTAACATCATGTTTCAATTACAATACTAAAAACAGATCTTTAAACAGATATTTTAAAAGCAGATTTTAATGGCATAGTCTCCAAATATCTCAGTTTTCTACATAAGATCAATTTGCATAACCTGACGCTTACTTAGCCTTTGATCACTTCCTCCAGTTTCTCGTCTGTCTTGAAATAGAATGTGTGTCTTGATCGCTAAAAGTAATAAAAATAAAAACCATCTCACAGGGTCTGGCACGAAATGACCGATCAATGGTAGTTCTTACTGTTATTTAATTTTCTCGGAGGGAAGGGAGCCCTTCCTGAAATCTGTTTTTGCTTAGAGGTCAGTGAACCCTCTTCTGACATTACATTTCTTCAAACACCCTGGAAGCAACAGCCATTCCCTGAGTCCAGCTCAGGGGCCATGCTGGGCCTCCTATCCTGGAAATGACATGGCCATGAACGCCCCAAGGAAACCAGGAAGGCCCTTTAAAGGCCTCATTACCCAGCCAGCTGATAAGAAGCTTTGGAAAAACAAGCTGGCTGCCCTACTCATTTTTCAGATGATTAATGAAGACAAATCTCTTGGAATTTTCCTTAAACTGGACGTCACCCCCCATTTTCAACATGAAAAAATGCAAGTGAAGAGCTGCCAGTGAATGAGGTCTTGGGCCACATTCCCCAGGAGGCTCTGGGCTAAGTTCCCTTCTTTGGAGGGGAGAGGGGAACAGGGCCAGCCAGGGCTGCAGTCTCCCCCATGCCTGCAGCTCAGGGCTCTGAGCCCTGCTTTGGGGCCTCCTGCCATCGCAGCGCACAGCTCTGAAATGAGGGATACGGCACACACACACACACACACACACACACACACACACACACACACACACACACACTGTGATGTTTTTTAAGAGCCTTCAATAAAGTTTTAAATTGTTGTCAATTATCGTTGCCAGTTATCAGGCTAGCAATTCTTGTAACTAAAATGTTGAACAGGGCTGGGCTTTGAAGCTACCCCACGCAGGTGTATGCACCTGTAATCCGAGAAAGATTCTTGTGCGTATTGTGTGTTCAACAGAGACTTAGGAAAGATATCAACGTTCCTTGCAGACTTTCACTGAAGGAGGCCATGTCCCATGGTGTTATTTGAAAATGTCGTGAAGTACAAGAGAGACAGGGATTCATGGACCTCCCATGTGACCCACAGGGGGTGCTCAACAAGTATTTGTGGGATGGTCGAAGGATTTGCTTTGGGACCTGACACTAGTGACTTGCCTTTGTTGGGCCCGGCTTTCCTCTCTGCGAACGGAGATAATCACCCCTACTCCACGGCTGGGATGGAGGCGGTGCCACCCTTGGCATCCATCTGGGCATCCATCTGGGCCTCTCAGAAACCAACGGGTGACCTGAGGCAAACGTTCCAGGGACCTGCACAACTACCCTCTGCTCGCATCTCCCCGGGAACCCACATCCTCCCCTTCAATCAGCGTTCCCACGCCCCAGGCTCAGCCAGCTCTGCACTTGGGTTGATGCCAGACCCCTCTGGAACAAGTGTCCAGGCCCTCCACCCGTTACCCCCTCTGTAGAGTCCAATCTCTAGGCTCATCTCTCCAAGAAGCCTTCAAACCACCCTCCAGAGCTGCCTCTCTTCTCCTGTCACCCCCCCACCAAGCCAACCGTCCTCCCTCTAAGGCAGCAGGCAGCTCCCACCGGATGTCCCCTAACAGAGAGGGCAGGTGAGGGATTGAATCAAGAAGCCAGTTGATTTTCAAAAGGCTCTTCTTAAAAGCCTTGATTTTTAAGTCTGGCCCTTGAGCCGGAAGAAGGTTTTGTTCTCCTTTGGTGGAATTCAAGAAATACATCCTTATATACCAAGAGCCAAAAGCTTAGAAGCTTGGGGCGGAGAGTTTATGCTATAAACCAGAGAGCAACTGCTCAAGAAAAGTACCTATTCGAGCCAGCACATAATACAAGAAGTACTGAGGGGACATGATTGGGTTCGGGACTGCGGCGGAGGTGGAGGTGGGAGGCAGCCAAGTCCAGGGGACATCAGTGTCTCGATTTCCAGGCAAACCTTATATCGAAGCCCCACCTCCAACATGGCACCTGTAAATGGGCGGCAAGGAAACTGGGGTGAACGGGAGGGAAGCCTCAGAGGTCCAGTAGCCCCAGCGCGCTACAGAATGGCCCTGGAAAGTTCCTGGGCTACCTCCGCCAAGAACATGAGACCAAGGGCAAGGCAGGCCACTCGCAAATCAGCAGCCCAGCGACCAGGTCAACAGGCATCCCCGGGCAGCTCCCAGCAGGGGCAGAGAAGAGGGGAGGAGGGGCAGGTGGAGAATCTTGAACTAGTTTAAACCTTTGAGTAAGCATACGTCATACTGAAAGGACCTGAGTTACCTTGAACTGGAAGGACTGATGTTTCCCACCATCGGCAGAAGTAAGGATTCATGAGTGAAGTTGAGATCAGTTACACAGAGTCTGAAAAGCCCTGGTACCAAGGAGGGCAGCATGATAAAACGGGAACAGCGCCAGAGTTAGTACGTGTAGATTCTAACCCTGGTTTTGACAATGATTAGCCGCGTGACACAGGACAAGCCACAGCCTTTGGGGGCCTAACCTTCTCCTTCCTTCATGGTCACCCGAGGGTCCTGGTAACTGAGAAGGGCACTGGGCAGCAGAAGAAGGTTGCTGCTCTTCCTGGCTGGGGTCCCAGTGTCCCAGTGGAGCTACAGGAAAAGGGAAAACACGGAGAGCAAACATAGCTCTCCACGAAATGTAAGAATAACTCCTCGTTTCTAATATCCTATGCTCTAGTTCTTAGCAAATGTTGCTGATAAAACAAACACTTTGCAGAAAAAAGAAAAGATCAGTTATACAGAAAGAAAGTTCCATTTGGGTGTAATTGTGACTAAATGTCACACCTGCCATCTGTCAGCTACCCACAACCCCTGGGTGACCAACCATCCCCGTTTGCCCAGGACTGTCCTGGGTGTAACTCCTAAAGTCCTTTGGCCCAAGAACTTCCTCAGTCCTGGGCAAACCGGGACAGTTGGTGGCCCTACCTGGCACTAAGCAGCATCTTCCCAGGATGTGCTGGTTTGACTTAAAGTGATGAGGGCAGGGACTCTGATGCTCTGATGCTGGTGTTCATTCAACCAGCAAAGGTGAATAGAGCTGTCTTTGCACTGAAGTCTGATGGGGGAGACCTACTCTTAAAGGAATAATTAAAATACCAAGTGAAGTAAGTCAGAGAAATAGACAAATATCACATGATATCACTCATATGTGAAATCTAATTTTTTAAAATGATATAAATGAACTTATTTACAAAACAGAAAGACTCCCAGATTTCAAAAACAGACTTAGGGTTACCAAAGGGGAAACGTTGGGGGAAGTGATAAATTAGGAGCTCGGGATTAACATACAAACACTACAATACATAAAACAGACAACCAACAGTGACCTACTGCATAGCACAGGGAACTTAACTCACCATTCTGCAATAAACTATATGGGAAAAGAATCTGAGAAAGAATGAATGTATGTATTAATATATGTATAACTGAATCGCTTTGCTGTACACCTGAAACTAACACAACATTGTAAATCAACTATCCTCCGATAAAATTTTTTTAAAATACAGTGTGATATGGGGAAAGGTAAATTAATGCAACAGGATAGCAATGCACATCTACCAGAATGGCTAAAATCCAAGAGATCGAAAATAACAATGTTGACAACTGGAGCCACTGAGACTCTCAGACACAGCTGGTGGGAATGTAAAATGGTGCAGTCACATTGGGGGAAATGCTGATGCTTGCTTATGAAACTAAAAAGAAACCTACCCTCTGACCCAGCAATTCCAATTCTAAATATTTTCTCAAGAGAAATAAAAACATATGTCCACTAAAGACCTGTACTTCGTAGCAGCCTTAGTCATCACAGCCAAAAATTGGGAAAAGCCCAGATGCAGGAAAACTGGTAAATAAATCATGGCCTACGTATACAAGGGAATAGCGCTCACTGGAAAGAAGAACGACCTTGTGCACACACGTGGATGAATCCCCAAAACCTTATGCTGAGTGAGAGAAGCTGGACACAAAAGCACATATTCAGTGCACCGTTTATATGCAACGCCGGGAAAGACAAAGCTGATCTATTACGATAGAAATCAGATCAGGGGTTTCACAGGCCAGGGTGAGGGGGGTGGCCAGGCAGGGGCCCACGGAACCTTTTGGAGATGTAGGAAATATCCTGTATCCTGCCTGTGGTGGTTGTTTGGTTGTTGCATGGTTTGATGTATTTGTCAAAACTCATCAAACTGCACACTTAAAATGGGTGCATTTTCTCGTTTTTAAATTACACCCAAAGGAGTTGATTTTTCAAAATCAGAACAGGAAAATATAAGCACCGTAACAAGCCTGCACACAAAGGGCCGAGGGGATAAGGGAGCCCTTACTGCTGGGTTAGGGCTGAAAAGTCAGAAGGAACTGCACCCGATGGAAGAAGGGAAGAGGTGGAGCCTCGGCAGAGACCACCGTGTGTCAAGATGCGCAGGAAGCGACGGATGGTGGGCTGCAGCCAGGGCACGAGAAGAGGGGCGGGTGGAGGCCACCCTAAGGAAAGTGAGAATTGAAAGTTAGTTCTGAAAAATGAACTTATTTATGAAACAGAAACAGACTCACAGACACTGAAAACAAACGTATGGTTACCAAGGGGAAAGGGGGTGAGGGAGGGATAAACTAGTAGTTTGGGATTAGCAGATGCAAACTACCATATAAAAAATAGATTCAACAAGGTCCTACTGTACAGCACAGGGAACTATATTCAATATCCTGTAATATACCATAATGGAAAAGAATATGAAAAAGAACGTGTATACATATGTGTGTGTGTGTATATAACCGAATCACTTTGTGTACACCAAAAACTAACACAACATTGTAAATCAACTATACTTTAATTAAAAAAAGAAAAAAAAAGAAGAGAGAAAGAAACCAGACGCACACTCACACAAAAGAAAGGTAGGTCTGGAGAGTGCGGGAACGGCCTCCTGTTCCCTGCAAAGGACGTTGACCTCTACCTCTGGGCTCAATCTTACTGTGGGCACAGCTAGGCAGCGTGGCACAAGTCTATGTTACTAATTAGGACTCGATACAGGTGATCCCTGCCATGACCCTGTGCCTCAAGTGCAGGCTGTTGTGTTTTCTGAAGTGAGGGAGGAGAGAGAGGAGAAGGAGGGGTCCAGGCTCAAGGAGCACCCACAGGAGGGTGCTCCCCCTGACTGGGACCCTCCCCAGGCGGCAGAGTAACAAATGGTCAAGGACCACTGCTGGTGGTGATGGTTGGAAAGAGATCTGTGCTTTACAAGGAGTCAGGGGAGGATTGGATGGAATGGGGCTAAACTAGAAACAGGGAGACCAGTTAGTAGGTGGGGCAACGGTCCCCCCAAAATGAGAGGGACCTGGGTTAAGGCAGTGGTGACACAGGGAAGAGTACAAATTGAAGGTACATTTTCGGAGCAGATGCGCCAGCACTTCGTAAGACTGAGAGCACCAGGAAGCTGGATAAACCACGAAACCTGGACTTGGTGAGTGGCCAGACCATGACTCTGGACAAGACAGAGAAGAGGGGCCTGGGGTCAGGGAGCCGGTGGTTTTGCATGTGGTGACACTAGCAACAGTAGCCCATGTTCACGATCTTGTCTGTTCTCTGCCAACATCACAACAAATCTTTCCTTGGGGCTCTGCAGGGCACATCTGCGATATTCCAGCCTTCCTGGACACATAACCTCTTCCCAAGGGCACCCCACTACCTACTCGAGGCCAGAAATGATGCATCAGACCAGGTGACAGAGGTGCCCCTGGGCAAGACAGCCTCTCAGCAACCTCCAGTCGCATCACCTACTACACGGTCGGCCCTACTTGATCGACACACCCTGCTGCATAGACCTGGCCTATGCCTCTTAAGAAATCCAATTAAAAGTCCCCGCTCAGTGACAGGCAATGGGTCCAAAGAGAAGCGAGCAACTCCGTAGGGTACTTAACCGTGTGGCTCTTGCTTCAGGGTTTGTATAAATAAAACCTGGCAGGCTGGGGATTTCTGTAACCAGATCCTCCCAGCGCAGAGTTTCCTGGAAGCCAGTTCAGAGTCCAGCAGCTGTATAGCTGTTTCTCCATCATTACAAGCCAGCCTTCCTCTTGGAGATGTTAAGAACTGATAAGAAATTCTGGGACATGGATCCTGTATGATTTTAAGGGTACACTGACAATAAAATTAAGCTCTGAGATGAGCACATTGCTTTTGTCTGGGGAATGGACAAGCAACCCATGCACGTGGTAAATGATTCTCGAAGAAGGGCTGGGGTTGGGGTTAAGGAGCTGCTCGTGGGGCTGTCATCCTGAGCCCTGGACCCAGCCCTGGTGGAGTGTGTCAGCTGGGGTCGGCGTGGGCAGTGACTCAGAGTCTACCCCGGCTTCTCAGGAACATGTGGATCTTTCCCTCCCGACTCAAGATTCCCCGCTGCTGAGCAGCCCTCCCCTGTGTGCACCCAGCCCCCTCCTCGGGCCGCAGCCCAGCCAGATTCCCGCCGGGAGGGAGGGCGGCCACCCCTCTCTGGAGGCCTAACTCTGCCCCTGGGGTGTTTCTGTTCCCTTCCATCTTTCCCTGTGGCCAAATAAGAAGCAGCCAGAGACAGTGAGGATGGGCTCAGACCCCCAGGGAGTGACGTCTCCGCTGCGGGGGGTCAGGACAGCGGCAGGACTGGGAATGGGGCCGAGAATTAAGAGGGGAAACTTCAAACTTTCTGAGCCAGCAGTTTTATCTGTTGAAAAATAATCACTGGGCTTAGTCTGTCAGGAAGAGGAGAGGAAATAACATTTCTTAAGGACTCAAGGCTTATTTACTCATCCCACAAGTCTTTTTGAAAGAGTGATTAGTGGTTTCCGGGACGGAACAGCCCACGTGGAGCCAGAGATTCTCCAGGCAGTGGGCGTGGTGGAGTCAGGAGGCTGCAAGTGACCAGCTCTCAGACCCAGGCTGGAGCAGCTGCTTCCTGGGGACCTTGGGCAAATGGTTTAGCCCGTCTGTGCCTCGGTTTCCTCATCTGTAAAGAGGAAGGTGAGTAATGACGGAACCTGAGGTTTGGGTCTCCTGTGGGGACTGTTTGCTCATGCATCCGTGAGCACCTCCTGGGAAGAGCCACAGTTCAAGGTGATGGTGCTACATCACTGCATGAAACAGAGGCAGATTCCAGGCCTTATGGAGAATGAAGGAAAAAATATAGAGAAGGGGTACCTTAGACTGCCTTTCTGCCACAGCGCAGACGATAACTGATGTTTTTAATGGGTTTACTAAGTTATCAGGGTTAGGTGTGGGCAATGGGATCTGCGTACGAACACAAGGCACAGCGTAATTTATTTTAGAGAGATTAACAAGCAAACTAGTTACAAGTTTCCAAAGCCGGGTGTTCAGAGCCGTGAGCTCTGATTCCCGGAAAATCCACTTAACAGCACATTTCTGAATGAGGCCCAGTGAGCTGTGTCTGCTCCATGAGGATGAGTCAGGGGCGAGCAAGAGGCAGGGGGCTTGGTGACTCTGACACACCAGAAATTGAGCCGGGCAGCCTGAAAAACAGTGGTCTCCTCCCTGAATCACAAGGTGAAGTTTAAGAGGAAACCAAGTTTCCGGAGGGGAATTAGCCAAGTCACAAAGGAACCACTAAATCAGGGAGGCCACACAGGAAGGAAAATGCCGGAAAGATAGAAATTTCTAGCCACAGTGTCCTGACGCGGGACCACGGTCATTAAAAATAAGCACCGGCAGCCGCCCCAGGGCCGGTGCATGAGGAGGGATGGGACACCGTCCCTCCAGCAGCTCTGGAGCAAGCGTGGTCCCCAGAGAAGCTGAAGTGGGAGTCACACGCCATCAGCATGTCAGGGCACCAAGTCCATTTTCCATTCCCTTCTCCTGCCAAACGGTCACTGCAAAATCCCACTCTGCCACTTGCAGCTGTGTGACCTTAGGCAAATTACTTGACCTTTCTTAGCCTCAATAAATGGTAGCTAATATACTACTGTTTATTGTTAATCAAAGGGGCCCAGTATTTATAGGATTCTGTAATGTACTGCCTGTTATCATAGAGCCCTGGGGTGGGCAAACTTTTCCTGTAACATACCAGATAGTAAATATTTTAGACATTGTGGGCCAAGAAGCAGACACAAATTTGCCCTGTGTGGTGGGCACACTTTGGGCCCAGCTGCATCGGCTGGAGATCGTCTCAAGAAGAGCAGCCTGCTGGGGGACGGGGCCTGGAGGGCCAGATCAGCAGGGTCGGGGAGGCGACAGGGACTGCTTCAGGGTTTGTCAATGTCTCTTCGCCAACGACACCCAGACCTGCTCCTCCTGGAGAGGCCAGCTGGCTCCCCTTGGGCAACTGACCGGAAGTGAGGTTACCGCATCTCCAACTCCCAGTCTGGGAGCCCGAAGCGCAGGGTCTAGCAGGTGCTGGGAGCAGAGTGGGGAGCAGGGGTGGAGAGGACACCCCAGTTTGGGTCCACAGTGTTCACAGTGGCTCACGACCAGCATTTTTTTAAAAAAATGAAACAGAGAATGGAATAAATGCAGGTTTGCAGCTGTGTCCATATGCGTATGAACCTGTGCTCTGGGTACAATGTCAAAGGTCTCTCTGAGCACTGGGCTCCAGGCATGCTTTTTGGCTTCTGCAAACCTCAAAAGAAGTGTTCTCATCTAACCATCAAGTACGCACAGAGCAGTTACCATGAAGGTTTAGCGAGAAGTTCTTTGAGGAGAAGATTCAAGTCATAACCCTCTGTTTACCCTGAAACCTACCATCTTCGGTAGGAAATGGAGGGAAAAGTGAATCCGCTGGCCTGTGGCCAATGGATGTTCCCTGGAGGACCCTGGGGAGGGGCGGGTCTTCGCTAGCACACCTCCTCACCCCCATGTTTCACACACTTACACAACCAGAACATCTTATGGGGCCTCCAATCCAGTGGTTCTCAGACTGGGTGGGCTCTGAGGAACCCTAGGGTTCCTTGGCATGCCCAGGGGGTGCCTGGGGGGAGAGGCTCTCGCCTTCCCCCGACCCTGACTTCAGCCACAATAGCTTTGCATTTTCTTTTCTATATTTTGAGATGACCAAAGGACTCCAATTCTAAAATAGCAAACAACAGAAAGGCATGAGGGCCATCTATCCTGTCCAACGCATTTTATAGCTGGGGAAACCTGCAGTAGCCAGAGAAGAGGCAGCAGCACAGAAGGAAGACTGGCCTTCAGGCTTCAGCTCCCACCCCGTTCAGCGGTCTTTCTACCCATGGGGATGCAGCCCAAGGAGAGTCCCAACCCTCTCTGGGGGCGACTCCCAGTGGCCACATCACAGCCCAAACAGACGATGTTGTAACACTGAGCTCAAGGTCAAGGTGAAGCCAAGAAGACGCGCATCATTTCAAGTACTCGTTGAGGGGTGCCACTGTTTGTCCCCCGCTACTATTTATCACAGGTCAGGCACCCACTGGCTTTGGGGTCTTCGACAAGTCAGTCCCCTTCTCTGGACTTTGGTTCTTAAGTCCTCTCACTGTTCTGAGTCCTCACTGGAGAGAAAGGGGTTCTCGGGCTAATCCCCCAGGTGACCATGATGGCCATCCCCCCTTATCTGCAAGGGATACATTCCAGGACCCCCAGGGGATGCCTGAAACTGGGGATACTACTGAACCCTATGCTTTTTCCTATACAGAAATACCTGTGATAAAGTTTAATGTATAAATCAGGCACTGTAAGAGGTTAACAACAACTAAGAATAGAATAGAACAGCTGTGACAACATCTTGTGATGAAAGCTGTGTGAACGTGGTCTTTCTCAGAGTATCTCATTGCACAAATTTAATGCTTTTTCCTTCTTAACTAAGCGCTCATCAGGTACCGTGGCTATAATTTTTGCAGCTTGAGGTGCAATAGCAAAACTAGCATGAATTTCTTTTTTCATACTTCATAATTTCACAGACAGAAGATTCATTCTCATTCGATCTTAGCACCCTCAGCATACGATTTTTTTTTTTTTTTCTGTCCTTACTGAGTCACGAGCTTTCATGTTTTCACTTAGAGGAAGCACTTTACGGCATCTCTTTGGCGCATGTGAATCGCCAGCATCACTCCTCTGCGCTTCGGGGTCGTTATTAAGTAAAATAAGGGTCACTGAACACAAGCACCGAGATAGCGTGACAGGTGCTCTGATAACCCAGTGGCTACTAAGTGACCAAGGGACTGGACACACAGGACAAAGCGATGATTCACGTCTGGACAGCACGAGATTTCATCACACTATTCAGAACGGTGAATGATTTAAAACTGGTGAATTGTTTATTTCTGGAATTTTCCATTTAATATTTTCAGACCACGGTGGACCCAGGGTAATTGAAACCACGGAAAGTGGAGTCTTGGATAAGGGGCAGGACTGTATCAACGCCACGGCTATGACACATCCTGGGGGGGTGGTGACTGCCACCCACAGTCAGTCTGCCAGCAGGACAAAGCCTCTTTGAGAAGCCGTGGAGATGGTGACCGTGACTCAGACCCTTCCGCTCCTAACTCAGTTCGGCCATGCAGAGAACTCAGGGAAACCGCACTTTGGGGCTGAGAGCATTGATTTACTTGTCCTGACTGCTAAAGCGACTCTACTATTTCTCTTGTACAGTTGAGGAGACCCAGCGATGCCACGTGATTGCCCAAGGGGTGTAGAATTGGGATGGGGGGGAGAGAGACGGAAAGACCGGGGGAAGGAAAGGGAAGACAGGGAGGAGCTTGGGGTTTGAGGCTGGGAAATGTCAGTTATCATCTGTTGACCGTCTTCTGTGAAAGGATTTGACATACTTAATCTCACTGAATCCTCACAAGAACCATGCAAAAGTAGATATCATAAACCCATTTTACAAAAGAGAAAGGTGAAACTCAAAGAGTGACAGCTCTGGTCCTCTAACTGGTTTGTCTGATTCCCAAATCTTTGCTCTCCCCGCTCTCTCACGATGCCTCAGGGCCAAACTAAACATGCCCAGAGTATTCCCCACTCGGGGTTACACAAGGCCAGGCCAGGAGAGAAAGTGAAGGTCATCTTCACCACTTCAAGTGACACCTGCTACAAGAAGAACCAAGTTCTATCCCAGCTAGAACATCCCTTCCTGGAGCACCTCTGGTCTGCTTCCCCAGCATCTTGTCTGAGATGCACCCAAATCTCGACAAGTCTGGTGTCCCCATCAGGAAACCAGGGAGACAAGGCTATCATTCAGTCCCTACCTCTTTGCCCCAATTGGCTTAAAGGTACGAATAGCCCTTTATGTCTTCACAAACTCTTTGACACTTTGAATAGTTTCCTGCAGAACTGGAACATTTCATGAAAAAGCTCATTTATAAATGGTGCCACCATAGTGGGAAAAGGGCAGGTTTGGAAATAAGTCCCTTTATCCCTCTTGACCTTTGATTCTTCCTTGGCAAAAATGGGATAACCACCGTAACGTCCACACGGGGTCAGCGTGAGGAACAAATGAAGGGATGTATCTGGATCTTATAAGTCCCCGTAAGACAGTGAATTGGTTTTACGCCGGCAGGCAGCACGCCATCCAGCCTTGCCTCACGGAGGGGCTAGAGGTGAGGACGACGGTCCTCTAAAGCTCTATGGGCTTCTCTCATTCGATCCTCTCACCCTTTGGTAAGAACGACACACTATTCCCATTTTACGGATGGGAAGGTTAATGAAGTCCATTAAAAACGCAGGGCAGGCAGACTTGCCCAGTCATGAAAAGCTCCAGATCCCAACGTTACAGATAGAACAGCACACTTTGTCACCACCTCGACAGGCCCTGGAAGAGGCCCCCGTTGTCCCACCCGGGTCAGTGAGGTGCCCTGGGTGCCCGGAGCCAACACTTGACCAGCATTTCCGATATGAAATAAAAATTTTTTTTTAAAAGTACACTTACTCTTCAACAATAAAGACAAATAACCCAATTTAAAAATGGGCGGAAGATGTGCATAGACATTTCTCCAAAGAAGGTATACAAATGGCCAATAAGCACAAGATAAGGTGCTCGACATCGTGAGTCATTAGGGGAATACACATCAAAACCACAGTGAGATCCTACTTCTCACTCACTAGCATGGTTATAATCAGACAGTAACAAGTGCTGGTGAAAACAGTGGAGAAATTAGAACGCTCATACATTGCCAGTGGGATGCGAAAACGGTGCCATCAATTTGTAAAACACCCTGGAAGTTCCTCAAAGGATTAAGCATAAAGGTACCGTATGTCCTAGCAGTCCCACTCCTAGATATACACCCAAAGAACTGAACACCCAGGTCCATACAAACCTTGTACAGAGCGTTCATGGCAGCATTATTCACAAGGACCCAAAGGCGGGAACAACCCGGCTGTCAACTGATGAAAGAATTACAAATCATGGAATCTCCATACGGATACACGTTCCTCATGCATGAACCTGGAAACACTATGCTAAGTGGAAGAAGCCATTTGCAAAACACACATTTTATGATTCCGTTTATATGAAATGAGGAGAACAGGCAAACATACAGAGATAGAGAGTAGATTAGCGGTTGCCTAGAGCTGGGGATGATGGGAAAAGGGAATGACCGCTCATGAGTACAGGTTTGTTTTATTTTGTGGTGATAAAAACTTTTTTAAATGGATTATAGTGATTGGTGTACAAGAGTGACTGCACAGAAGGACCACTAAATTATACACTTTAAATGAGTGAATTGTACGATATGCGGCGTATATCTCAATAAAGCTGTTTTTAAAAATGAAAAGAAAAAACTCAGGGGAGAGAGAAACCCCTGGGGTGGAGGAAGGGAGTCAAGAAAGAAGGGGCTCCATTTTTTGTAGGAAAACATCCTAGACTCGGAATTTTGATGTATGGCTGTGATTGTTTCCTGGGGAGCCTCATATGGGAAACAATGAGGAAACTCCCTCCAGCGAAAAGCCAGGGAGCCTCACTCTACAGGTCTTGGCCCACCTGCTCACAGGTACACATCCTTGTATGCACAGAGATGCCCAGAGAACCACCACCCACCAACCTTCCCGGAATTGCTCTGTGGCCACAGGGGAGGGAAGGCCTTGCACTCGACGTAAACAAACTTCAAAGGCCTGCTGAAAAGGGAAAACTGATCAGGTATATTTGAAAAGAGGTTAAAGGACATTTGATTACAGGGGGAAGGACTATTTGTTCAGAAGTACACAGGTGAGTATGACATACAAGGTCTGTCCAGGGGTCATGAAATCTATTCAAGGGAATAAAACTAAAGGTCTTTTGGCTTAGAGGAGTTTTTTTTAATTTTAGGATATGTGGTATGAAGTTCTGTTGATTATGGAAGGCCTGTTTCCTAAGGAGAATGCGGAAATAAATTACCCCCAATTCACCCCTGAAGCTGCGTGCAAATGTGTCTGAGGCTATGAGCAGCCAGAGAAGGAGTCAGGGTTCCAGGTGGGCCCCAACTAACGTGCGACATTGGCCTGGTGGCTCAGGTGACACCTCAGCTTCTCCACTACAAACAGAGCCCGTCTGCCTCTCCAAGTGAGAAGACACATATGGGATCATTTCAAGACTTTCAGGAGTTATCGTGTTATTCATTTCTCCACACCCTCCCCCCAGTCACTTGTTTCCACATCTTCAGGGAAAATCTCACGAAAAGGAGAATTTCAATTAACACCAAAGCACTGAGCTCCCAGCGTTGCCCCGAGAAAGTGATGACTCATCCCAGTTTTCGGGGGCTTTCCTATTGAGGGAGGCAGCCCTGGACCCTGGTGATTCACTCCCTCGTTTCTGAAAAGGAAAAAGAAGTCCTCACCACCACAGCTTTTGTATGGGACAAAGCCATTCATCAGAATAGCATAAGTCAGATAATGCAAATTATCACCACGTTCCATTTTATGCACGAGCCCTTGATTTTGACCCATGAGAGACACACCGCCAAGGCTCTGGGATTTTTCTAGAATAAATCCCAAGCCTTTCAGTTCAACCTGGTTTTCTACTCTGGGCTCTGGGTACAATAGTAGGAGCTAAAAAACCCAGAAGCAGAAAGTCCTTCATAAATTGAGAAGAAGGGAAGAGGGACCACATCCCCCTCCCTCCGGGAATCCCGTGGAAGGATGACCAGCCTGAGTCTCTGACCAGCCAGCATCCTGTTTACTCTGCAGGCGCCTGCACCCATATTTGATTGAAATGCAACACCGTTGTCCAAGAAAATCAAGCGCGTTATGGAAAGCAATCATCAAACAATTTACCTGCATGACAGCCTTAAGAAATAAGCCAGAAGAATATTCTTCTATTTTTAGAAATGAGGAAACAGTAATACAGAGCCACACTATCTGAGTTGTAGAATGGATGAGGACGTGTCACCCAGGCCTGATCGATCAGATTATTACCATCCTTATGGCCACGGTGACTAGCATGGGGTGGGGGGCACAAGACCCAAGCTGGACGAGTCAGACTCTTCTCTGAGCTCTTTCAGCCAGAGATATAGGGAAGATGATCTTTTCTCATGTGGGTTGCTATTCAAATATAAGGTACCCCTCGACCTACCAGAGGCTAATATGCCTACCACATGAAGAGAACCTGTTCAAGAGACACAAAGAAAAGGCACCTTATTGGCCCCCTGGATCCAGCCATGCCTGAAGCTGTCATGTTCCTGGCTTTTGCTTAACTTTACTGTATTAAGAGCCAATAGATTCCTTCTCTCTCTCTCTCTCTCTCACATGCTACTTTGAGAATGGTTGCCACTTGCAAATAAAAAAAAAGTTTACTAATACAAGTTCTCAATTATAAGAAGTGGGATTATGTATAAAAAGTTTTAAATTTTTATTCATCTGTATATTTTGATCATGATTCAGGGGGTAAAAAAAGTGGCCGAAATGAAAAGCATATAAACTAGAAATCATGAAATATTACCTTTATAAATACGTTGAGGACAGAAATCGCTTGCCCCTTCCACCTAAACTTGAAGTTAGTCCTTGGTCAGATGCAGTCACAACAGGGGCTTTCCAAATGTTGGTCTATAAGGATTGTGTTGTGTTGAACGCTATCCAAAGGAAATACTTCCAAAAGACAGAATGCTCAGTGGACCCACTCAGCCCTTTAATTCAAGATGAGGAAAATGTTTATTGCTGTGAAGTTATAAAAACACTTCCAAGAAACTGAAGTCACATGTTTTCTGGAAAATCTAATTGCTGCTTTGCACTCACCAAGATGTTTTATTAATAAGAGGTTGTTAAATCGTGGCTGTTAAGTTAGAGTCTGCTATTTCTTGTGGACCAGGATTCTCAAGGCATCCCCCGTTCACCATGGAGTACGTTAGACATTATCATGATCACAGGCTTCTGGTTACTGAACGACAGTCTGAGCAGATGCTGCCACAGACACAGCCTGAACTATGACCTTGTAAGGCACCTACTCTGATAGAGAAACCCCAGGAGGGCAAATGTGATAGATGGCTCTGTGCCCAAGATCACAGAGCTCTTCAAGGGAGGAGCTGGAATTAGGGACCCAGTGGTGATTTCCCAGCCCGGTTTACTCTGGGTCTCATTTGGAAATGGTAAGAAAATCCAGGAGGCAAGTGTAGTAGCCCCAGATCCCTGCCATCCTCACCTCTGCACATCAGAATAGAGTCAAGACCACGTGATCATCCTCCATGGTGATGTGAGATTTGGGCCATCAGGATGACACTCGTCCTGTAACCACAGTTCTCAGATTCTAGCCCCGTGATTATAAGTCATGGAATACTGTCTCTGTGAGGAACTCGAGGGTCCCTCAGAGACACTTATTTTCCAGAAGGGAAAACTGAGGTCCGGCAGGGGGAAGTGATGTGTCCAGGGTTACCCAGGCGCTGCCTGGTGACAGAGCCCAGATCGTGTTCACCTGTGGAAGCAGTTTGCCTCATAAGCATCTCTATCCGCCCATAAGCTTGCCTTCCACTTGGACCTGGACCAGCTGCACAGGCTTACCCTGCAGGGCAACAGGTGGGCAGACGCGATGCGAGCCGACAGGCTGGGGCTTTGCCTGATCCTGACTCCTTGAGACTCTGGAGACATTCCTTGCACTTGTTTTTTGTTTTCTGGGGGTTTTTTGGCCACACCTTGCAGCTTGTGGGATCTTAGTTCCCCAACCAGGGATCGAACCCAGGCCCTCGGCAGTGAAAGTGCGGAGTCCTAACCACTGGACCGTCAGGGAAGTCCCTCCTTGCACTTGTAAAATAGGATTTCTTTCATTTTCCTTTTGTTTTAAAAGTTGGTTTTAATGTTTTGATAAGTCTAAAAACATCACTTTGAAAACAGGGCTTGAATTATTTGGTTTTGATTCATTTGTGTATGTGTGTATAAATACATAGATAGATAATAGCTAGCTAGATAGATGATAGATAGATAGATAATAGATAGGCAGGCACATACATATATATACATATACATACACGTAAGTACACATAGAAAGGAAAGGAAAAGTCACAGCAGATCACATCCCATAAAACAGTAGTTAAACTCTGGTCCTCTCCCCTCCCCAGACTCTTAAGCTTTGCTCACATCCCCCTCTGTGTCTCACAATGAAGAAGTCGTTCCCTTTGCTCCTTGTGGCCGCCCTAAAATCACCTTCAGAACAGGGAGCAGGGTTGCTCCCAGCTGGTAAGCCCAAGCCAGCCAAGCAGATAGAATTCCTTTCGGGTTTTCTGCCCATCAGCTGAACTCTTTCAAACGACTACAAGCTTAGAACAATTGAGAGGGCAAATAAGAAGGGAAAGCAGGGCTCAGTTTGGGTGCAAAATTAGAGAGGTTGGGATTGCAGGAGCCAACTGGCAAAAGGGAAGGAATTCACTGCCATAAGAATGGGGGAAAGTGCCCCGTAAAATGGCTCAGAAAGAACAAAGATCTTCGCTTTCTGGAGGGTCAGGGGACTTGTTTCTATACAGTGAAGTAGGATGAGGGGGAAGGAAGGACCCTGAAGGGCTGTAGCGCTGTGTGTGAGTTTCGCGCGCTCACGGTACAGGAATCTCTCCAAGGCGCAGCAGGAGATGCTCATGGCCTCTGAGTCAAGCTGGCTGCTTGTCCGTAAAAACAGGAGTATTGACACGACTGTGACGGCAGCTCAGAGGACTTGTCCCAGTGAAGGGGGTTTGCACGGTGCCTGGATCGAGGAATCCAGACAGAAATGCCAAGTTTCCTTGCCCGCGTCACCAAGTCCACACGAGTGCCTGGTAACCAAGTGCCTTTTAGGTTCACACAAGGGTCTCTGATCTGAAAGCCAGGCAGCGTGCTGTCAAAAAGTACACACTGCTGTATTTAACGTGGATACGCAGCAAGGACCTCCCGTAGAGCACAGGGAACTCTGCTCAATATTCTGTAACAACCTCAATGGGAAAAGAATTGGAAAAAGAATAGAGACATGTGTATGTAGAACTGAATCACCTTGCTGTACCCCTGAAACCATCACGACATTGTTCATCAACTATACTCCAACATAAAATAAAAACTTGAAAAAAAAAGTTAAAAACTAGCACATGGGAGCCTGCAGCTGTCCGTGAAACCTCACGGTTTGTGCTCATAACGTCATTACTTCCCTTCGGGCCCATTGCAAACACGGAATTAAATATGTTAATTAAATAGTGTATTTGTTTTCCCCTTAAAAGAGCTCTCTTCGGGTAATTAGAACTTCTAAAAAATTGTCCTGGTGCTTGACGTAAAAGTGGCCTTGTGCTCTGGGTGGGGAAAGCCTAGATAACTCTCCCTCCCTTGGCAGGGTAGGAGAGCTCTGCTTAGAGGTTCTTGTATCTTCGTCAGGTTCAAACTGGGTAGAAAGCTAATTATTCTGGGCATCCAGGTCACCGCCACCCTGACACACACACCCACACTCACCAGAGCATCCCCGGCCAGGGGAAGATTACTCAAGTGGCATGTCAGTTCCTTACTGACTTCCTAGATCCCACATCAAAGCAGACCCTACTGTAGAGCACAGGGAACTATATTCAATGTCTCGTAATAACCTATCATGGAAAAGAATCTGTAAAAGGATAGATATAACTGAATCACTTTGCTCTACAACTGAAACTAACACATTGCAAATCAACTATACTTCAATTTTTATAAAGGAGAAAAAAATGAAAAGAAAACTATACTAATAAGATTTGAGGAAAAAATAAAAGAATATTTCCAAACATAAGAAATTTATAAACACGTAAAAATTGTTTAAAAAAAGAAAATGTGTAACTAGTTACCAGTGGGAGGGAAGGGGCAATAGAGGGGTGGGGGATTGGGAGGTACAAACTATTGGGTGTAAGACAGGCTCCAAGGATTTATTTTTATTGTACAACATGGGGAATATAGCTAATATTTTGTAATAACTGTAAATGGAGTGACACATTTAAAAATTGTATAAAAATAATTTTTTTTAAAAAAAGCCAATTGAGGGCTTCCCTGCTGGCACAGTGGTTGAGAGTCTGCCTGCCGATGCAGGGGACACGGGTTCGTGCCCAGGTCCGGGAAGATCCCACATGCCGCGGAGTAGCTGGGCCCGTGAGCCATGGCTGCTGAGCCTGCGCGTCTGGAGCCTGTGCTCCGCAACGGGAGAGACCACAACAGTGAGAGGCCCGCGTACCACAAAAAAAAAACAAATAAAATAAAATTTAAAAATTTATAAAGCCAATGGGGAGACAGATCTGAGACTTGTTTCCTGTCTCCTTGCTTGGCCTCCCTGCAATAAAGCCTTTTCTCCCTGAAGAAAAAAAAAAAGACCCTAAAAACCACCCAAGAGATGACAGCATTGATGAACAATAACCCTGGACACCACAGTCCTGGAGGCTCATTTTCTCCCCCTCCAGTAGCTTAGCTGAGAGCTGATGTCGCCCACCTGGAGGCCTCCCCGCTCCATCCAGGTCACTCCCCAGAACAGGGATCATCCATGTCACACTGTGACACAGTCCCCGTCCCCAGGCCCCGTGTAGGGCTTTATGAGCGCAGACCCCTGTCTAGAGACCAGACGTCTCTAGAATAAAAGACGTCTCTAGAAAAAAAAAAAAGAAAGAAATGTGTGAGCTAACGCTACTGCAGAAATCATACTGCAGTCTCTAAATTATCAAACCAACACATTGTATACCTTAAACTTACACAATGTTATATCTCAATAAAAAAAAAAGAAAAAGAAAGAGCCGCATCTAATGAAGGAAACCCCAGCCTGAACCCTGCGTCATTTGACACAGCGTCCAACAGCCAATGGCGAGCAAAGGGCTCCACCCACAGCCCCAGACACAGCCATACGTGGTCACAGCTGAATGAATGAAAGAGGGAGGGAGGGAAGAGGAGAAGGGGGAGGAGATGGGGGAGGGGAAGGGAGGGAACAAGTGAGAACACAGTCTCTAGAGCACTAGAAATACAGGTAATGGAGCAGATGGGATTCTGCAGATAAGGCCAGCCCTTTAAAGATGTCCTTTGAGCAACACAGAGAAAGGCAGAATCTTCTGACCGCTGTGTCTGCTGGAGATGGACTGGGCTGTGTGGGTGCAGAAGCAACACAGGGCAACCAAAGGAGAGGATCAGGGCAGGACAGACACACGGCCACACTCCCAAGGGCAGCAGATGTCACCAGTTCTCCAGGCAGTTTCCATACACGTGTGTACACACATGTGCCTTATCCCTAATTGGATGCACACATTTCACAGGCTTCTGACCCTCTAGATTTGGTTTTTAGGATTGTAAAGTCCCGAGTCCAAGGCCTTCCTGAGGTATTCATGAGGAGATGGGGCTGAACCAGATGGCAGCAACATGTCAGCCCAGGGCACACACAGAGCAGTGCAAGAAAGCAGTGTCGTCAGAGATGGGAGCTGAAAAGAGCCAATTCCGCTGTGCCGGTCCTGCATCTCATGCAGGGATGTGACAACAGTCAGACCGGGCAGCTTCCAAAATGACCCTCCTCTGCTAGAGATTCACGCCCTTTTGTCTCAGCTGTTAAGTCAGGACAGGCCTGCAGGAATGATGGTAGGTGACTCCTAAGACCAGGTCAGAAAAGGCACTGCAACTTGCGCCATGGCCTTTGGGATCACCAACACCTGCGGCCCACTGAATAGTTGAGAGAAGCAAATGAAGGGCCACGCACCCACTACCCTAACGCTCCTCCTATTTAGAAAATACAGGAGACAATTTTGGCAAAAAAAAAACCAAACACCTAAACGATACATATGTGTGTGTACACCTATGTATATACATGCACATATATATATAACACAAATACACACACATATATTATACATTTATGTGTAGATATGCACACACCCAGACATTATAACGTTAATGAACTTTGGGAATTTGGGATCCACTTGGACCTATGGAAAATGGGTAAAATTTGATGCATGAAAGGTCACTTTTAAGGGAAAGGACTGTACCCTGGCCAAGACAGCTTTGACTAAAGCCAAATGGATGTTAATTACACATCTAGAAAGGACGTTCTCAGAAGATGAAATCAAGTGGTCCAGGAACACAAGTCAACCACGAGCTCAGCCAGCCTCACTCCTGGCGTTTCTGAGGCTGAAAGTGAGGCTGCAGATGGGCCCTCATACCACGTGTCCAGATATTTCTGAGTCAGTTAATATACACCTAGGAACGTTAGGTCCGAACTTCCACTTATTTGTGTCCGGGGTCTGCAGCCAGCAACCAGGGGATTCCCTGACCCTAAAACTAAAGATTCCCCTGCAACCCCACACCTCACTTTTCTGACTCAGATTTCTAGACAGTTCCCAAACCACAGCTTCCCAGATAGGGGGCAGGAGGAAGTATAATTGTTCAGGGAGCCTGGCTCTGCCCAGACCCCCGCTTTGGGCAATTTGGAGCGGTCAACGTTGAACAAAAGGCAGCAACTTTGAATGCTGAGAGCAGGCCTGTGATGTCTCCTCTCCCCACACAAACTTAGTGCTCTCCGCCCAGCATCTTCTGGCTCGGAGGGGTCCAGTTTGGTTCAAGCAACTTTCTTCTATGATTCCTCTGGGCTCAATTTTTGGCCACACTTGCAAAAAACATTATGAGACTGAAAATACATTTAGAAAGAAGTCTCTGGGTTTTTGCTTGTTCCTCTGGTCTAAGGACAGTTCTGATTCCAGCCATCCCTGGATGATGCTCTTGGTCAAGGTTGGCTACGGATTCACCACCTTTCTTGGATATGATGCAGTTGAGGGAAGAGATGTATCTGACAGTTGACCACTAATATCCCTTCTAATGGAGATTCCACCCTCCATGATCCTTTAATATCCCTCCCTGGCAGCTAGGCCTTGGTTTGGAATTCTGTCCCTCCCTCCTAGGCAAACGAGCAGAGTGGATTCTTTCCACCCATGTGAGCACTGGGCTGCCCAGGCTGCACCAACATAAGGGCCAAGGGAATCAAATTTTGTCACCTTCGTAATACGGGAATGAGTGCTTCAGCCTCCCTATCTGCCCACCACCTGGCATTCCACTATCACAGCGATCCTGTAGATGAAGGGTCAATAAACCACAGTTCAAGGATAGAGTCCCGCCCACCACCTGTTTTTACAAATAAATTGTTCCTGGAACACAACCCTGTCCACTTGTTTAAATATTATCTACGGTTGTTTTTGTGCTGTAACAGCAGAATCGAGAAGTTGCGATACAGACGGTGTAGCCAGCAAAGGCTGAAATATTCACTATCTGATTCTTTACAGAAAAAGCCTGCCGCCCTCTGCTCTGGAAGGCGATGATGGCAAATAACGCTCGCAGTGGGTACCATGCACCTGACGTCGTTCATGCTTAACGTGGAGTCTCTCATTTAATCCTCACACCAAACCTGATGAAATTATACCAATTCCATAGATAAGGAAGAGAGACAGAGAAAGAAAGTTCTAAGGTTCCCGCTTAGAACAGCTTTTGCTGTGTCCCAAACCCTATGGGATGCAGCAAAAGCAGTTCTAAGAAGGAAATTTGTAGTGATACAAGCTTACCTCAGGAAACAAGAAAAATCTCAAATAAACACCCAAACCTTACACCTAAAGCAACTAGAGAAAGAAGAACAAACAGAACCCAAAGTTAGCAGAAGAAAAGGAATCGTAAGAGCAGAAATGAATAAAATAGAGATGAAGAAAACAATAGAAAAGATCAATGAAACTAAAAGCTTGTTCTTGGAAAAGATAAACAAAATCGATAAACCTTTAGCCAGACTCAGCAAGAAAATCAATAAAATTAGAAATGAAAAAGAAGTCACAACTGACACCAGAGAAATGAAAAAGACCATAAGAGACAATTACAAGCAACTGTATGTCAATGTCACCGGTGTAACATTGTCTGGGACCCAGTCCCAGGAAGTCTGGGGCAGGGACCGTGCTCTTCATTGGCTACTTCACTGCCTCAACATTCCATCAGGCCTCCAATTCCCACGGGAATTGGTTTCATGTTCCCCAAGTTGCCTTCAGGATCCCAAATTCAACCTCCCAGTCACCTCCATAAGTCACTGGGAAGGGACACACCTACTGTAATTAACAAATTGATGTTCTGGAATTCATCAGCCTCTTGAATTTGGTTCGAAGGAGCCTACCCGTGGGAGCCTGAACATCTCTGGACACCAGCAAAAGGTGTCCAGAAGACTCCCGTGGCCTCAACCACACGAGGGCAATGGCCCTAAGTCTTTCCTGAGCCTCCAGCCAGGCCCTCTAGCCTGCACTGATTGGTCAGGCTGGGGCTCTTGAAACCCCAGTCCTGGGAAAACCAAGCTTTGCCTTCACGAACACGCCTGCAGCCCTTCCCATAATCGACCCTGTTGTTTCAGTTTGCCTCAGATGAGTGTTAAAGATAACCTCCTGTTAACTTGCACTGAGGGAAGAAATGACTACTTGAGCTTCTTGGCTCTGGTAGAGCACGATTATTTTCATTTCACAAGTCTGTTTTGAAGAATGAAAGCCAGCCATGGCTCAACAGTCGCCTTCAAAGCACTGTTTGGTATCAATGGCCCGCAGGAGGAGAGCTTCTGAAAACAATGCCATTTGATGGGAGATTCCAGAAGACTTCATGCATCTTGATCAAAGAAGCTACTGGCTTCCTTCAGCTGTTGGCCTGAAGCCCAATTTTTGGCTTGACTTAAAAGGATTTAAACAGTCCCACCCATCCCCCACACAGGAGGATCTGTAGCATTTATTGGATCGCCCGGAAGCGATACAGACCCTTGATCTGCCCCTGTAATTCATCACCTTACTCACCTACAGAGGTGAGTAAGCGGTCTTGTGATCTGAGGACCCGGGGAAATTCTCCCAAATCTCTCTCTCATGCCCATGCCATGTTGTCTAAAACTCTACCAGCACCATCACTAAAGACACCTGTTTAAAGGTAAATGCTCTCTCCGATGGCAATCCATAGCTTTATCAGCTAGTAAAACGTCAGCACACCTCAAGACGGAGCTTACAGTAAAATGAGAAGAAATGGCAAGAGTTGAGAATCTGAGTGCCCTGAGCTACTTAAACCTCAGTTACACGGGAGCAGTTAAGGGTCACCTGCCATTCTCACAGGTTATGGCGAGGATGAACTGAGTTCAGTATAAACTATATAAAAGTATGAGCTCACTGTTTTCTTGCCTACAGCCAGACTATAGGAAAGAAGAGAAGGGAAGACCAAGAACTGCGGGGGGCTTACCAGCTGGACCAAGGTTCCAAAAGGAAGGAGATGCTCGGAGACAAGGTGAGATACCCAGGAACGGACTCGTCTGCGGCGGCTTCAGGACACAGCTGTGAGACACCGTGCTGAATGTTCTCCCAGAGGGCAACCCGAAGGTTCAAGATGTTCCCAATAATTGCTTAGCACACGCTGCTGTGATGCTCTCTCCCTGACTTCTAGATCCTTAGCAAACGCCCCTCTTCCATTTGTACATGTGTGGAGACAAGCTATTCTATGAGCTTGCTCCCTGCTCTGTGGGGACATACATCCTTTTAAAATCTTTCACGTGCCATAAGGTGGTGTGCTGCTTCTCCTGCTTCAGAAACAGGTGGGCAAAGTCCACCTGCATTTTAAAAATATCTTTTATAGTAGTTTTACAGATTTGTATTCTCCAGGCCATAGAGTTCTAACCACTGACCTGCTCTCATTACACCCTCTCTGATCTGCTCATCACATAAAACCACCACTGGTTTGCAACGAGTAACTGAGGTTATTGCAAGCAGGGCTTGAGTCTGGGTAGCACACATCAACATCTGTTGTGAGGGGTACCATGCCTGGAAGGGGGGCTTCAGGCTAGGCAGGATACTGGGGGAGACAAGAGAAATGGTAATTCCCCAGAAGTCTGGGAAATCAACCAGCAAACCAAGAGATCATTGTAATCTGAAAATTCCCACACCCTAGGCTCATAGAGACACACAATTGGAAATCGTCATCTAAGGAGCATTATTCTGGAGATACTCGCCATATAGTACCTCATTTAATTTAATCTCCAAAGCAACCTTATGAAATAGGCATTATTCTGCCAGTTTACAGAAATTTTAAGGAACCACTGTCACAAAGAGGTAACGGTTGAGCTGGGATTTGAACCCAGGCTAGCCTGGTACTTAAACAGCCACCACAGGACTCCACCATCTCCCTGGTCTGGTGCATTTGGGAGAAAGCCAGGAAGGAAGTGGGATGGCTGGAGGTGAAGGACACTTTTGAGGCTAAAATTGTTGCCAGATTTTTTTTTTAATATAAAATGAATTTAATATAAAATGAATTAAGGCAGCGGGAGGAGGCAGAGAGAACACATCTCAGAGCAAAAGGTGTTGTGGAAAGTAAATAAAATCTCACCCTTAGTTTCCCTAACGCTCCTTCTCAGACGTGCTCTGGTCAACCACTCTCGGTCAATGTTTCATACAGAAATTGCTACCGAGAAGAAATTAATATTTTATTAATATTTTAACTATATTAAATTAATATAAATATTAAATTACTATTTTACATTACCATTTTAATTAATTACTATTTTAATTAAAATCAATAATCTGCACTCAAGTTCTTCCAGAATTTGAAGGAGGTCCCTGTTCAGGAACAAATTGCTCTGCTGACTCTTTGCTGCTGAGGACCTACAAAGTTGACTCAGGAATGATCCGTCTTCCCAAACCCTGACTGCCCTGGGCAGGTAAGGTTCACAGGCCCCTGGAGCAGCGTTCCCTCGGAGCCTGTCCCAAGGCCCCCGTCGGCCGAGTGGATCCCACTTCTAAACCCAGAGGCTGAGGGTTCCCCGAGGCTTGGCAACACCAAACGGCATCATAGCCACAGCCGCTCGATAGCTGGTTTCAAACACTGGACACGTTTCATCTATGGCCATCTGTGTCTGATGTGAGAAAGCAAACACCAGAGACTGGGAGGAAATAAGGATGTTATCCACTTCTCTACTCAGGACGTGCATGTTGAAAAGCACTTATTGAGTGAATTCCACTTCTCGGGCTTTGTGGCTCGTTGACCTTGAATTTCCCTAGAAGAAAAGTGTTTTCTTAGCAACGTCAAGAATATGGGGAACTGGGCACCTGCGTCTCTGCTGGTGGAAATGTAAATACGTAGGACCTGTCTGAAGGTATTTTATTTAAAGCCCTTGAAATGCACATCCAGGGGGGGCTCAGCAGCTTCATTTCTGGGAATTTTCCATAAGGAAACAATTAGATAGGTGTCGGAAAAGGCAAGAATGTTTATCGTGGCATTGTTCATAATAATTAAAAATGAGAGACAACTTAACACGCTACGATAGGGATTGGTTAAATAGTTTTCAGTAGAGTGACACAAAGGAGTTTCATTCACACCATTAAAAATTATCTTGACAGACTATGGGATCCCAGGACTTGGGCTTACTCTGAAACGTTTTATCCCCACAGGAAAGTTTGGTTTATTTAAGACCATAGTACGCCACAATTTTACAGTATACATACATCTCAAACTATTAAAAATTAATTTACCCCACCAAAAAATAGTACCTTGTAGATATGTACTTACTGATGTGGAAAGATTAACTCAGACCCTACTTGAAACTTTGGTATTTTAGTAGGTGCCACCTCTTCCCGAATGACTCCCAGACATTTCCTTAATGATATTTAAATGCCCATTTCATTGTCTTTGTTCCTGTCAAACATCAGGTGACACCCCCAGTATGTTCTAAGTTGAGTAAATCTGATTTGAATCACCTTCTATATGCTTATCGTACCCATTCTTAACTTGCCCGAGTGGAAATCCCAGCTTTTGATAAACTACTTGGTCTGGGAGTCACCATCCTCCCTGGATTCTGGTCCTACTTCAGACCTGCCCCATATCTAACCTGATGATTTCAAAATACAGTCAGTAGAAGAGCCAACATTTAGCGAGTCTAGACGGGAAACCTGGGGGCCAAAACCAACTTTCAGGATAAATGAATACTTCTACGTGGTCTAAAATGAGGGAGTTCACGGAGAAATCTCCAGCTTTGCAGATGACTCTCAACTCTTCCAGGTCATCAAACGGCAAGCCAGTAAACTCCAAGAAGATCCACCAAAGTAGTGAGTCGTAGGGCAAGAAATTACATCTGTAGTTCTCTGGGAGTATTTTATGATGACACTTTTCCCTAAAATGACTTAGAAAAGTCACCTGTACTATTTTTATAAGATAGACATGCCCAACTGATTCATTATAACCACAAGAAGAGATGTGACTGTGACCACTTCTTGGTGACACCCACCCACTGTCCCACCGAGGCAGCGGACAACCACTGTGTCAAAAGGAGCTGTCATCCTGTGTTAACACAAAACCGGATTTCAGCCGTATTTGGGAATTGTGTGAACTTCGGGTCACCACATCTTTAAAAAGATGGGATGAGACTCAAGGAAGTTCTCAGAAGCACAAATGATTGACTGTGGACATGTGTATGTGGTATGGCAAATAAACACTAGACCAGAGGGCAGAGGACTGGGGGAAAGCCCCGGCAAGGACACTGGCTGGGGGTGTGGCCTGGGCAGTCTTTCCCCCTCTCAGCTTCTGTTCCCTCCACGGTCGAGGGGATTTGATTAGGTAACGTTCAGGAAAGGGCTGGAACTTCAAGCATTCAACAGTCAGGATGGCTGGAACTTACTAAGGGCTCAGGAAGAGCCTTATTCTCCTTTTAGTGGGAGGCAGAGGCTATGGGAAGGTGGTCCAGAGTGATGAGCATCTTCCACCAGAAAAGATCAAGGTGTTGGGGATATTAACATGATCAGAAAAACCGGTGGGGTTGGGGGGAGATGTAGAATGAGACCACCCTCCCCAGGACCCTTGAGAAACCAACCAGTGCCCTCTGTCTCCCACTTCCAGATGGCTAGCACTTGGTGGAAAGCACCCAAAAGGACCCCAGGCCAGTTCAGGGCAAGATGGGAAAGCGGTGACAGCCAGTAGAAAAAGGACAGCAGCCTGGCCAGAGGCAGCCACCCTTGCACCCCTCGAGGGCTCTGCTGTCCCTCCTATCAGCCCCAACCAGCCCAGAGGGGTGAGTTCGAGGGAGACAAACCAGCCCGGTGTGAGATGACAGACTCAGCCATATACGCAAGCACACGACACACACAACACATACACAACACACACTCATACACATACACACATACACACACCACACACATACACAACACGCACTCATACACATACACACATACACAACACAAACTCTCCACGACACACACTCATACACATACATAGCAATACTTACACACACACATACGCACACAGACTCACAAGAGTGGGTAAAAGGTAGAAATATATCATGAGATTAAAATATTTACATGAACAAGACAAAGTCTTAGAAATCAGAACCTGACTCTCCCAATAACCCAGCGTTATTGGAAAGTTATGGAATGGCTGCAGAGTCTTTAGGGAGATTCCCCACCCAGTGGGAAAGGAGCTGCTCAGGACATAGCTGCCTGTGGTCACTGAAAAAAATAGATAAGACCATGTCATGTCCTGGCCCCCAAAGAGGTGGGACACCTCACTAAATTACTCGCACAGTTAGTGAAAGAAGATGTCTTTTTTCCAAAAATAGATATGTAGCTGAGGTCACGAGGAGCTGTGAAGACGGCGTCTGCACCCCAGTCTCCCAGATCTCCCTGTGGCAAAGGATACCAGTGCTTTCTGCCGGCGTCCTCCTCTGGCATGACACGAACTCTGCAAATCAGCTCTCAGCTAGGTCTCCTCTGACTCCTGGTCTCTTAAACGGTGGGCATCTCCCCAAGTTTTATTTCCTACTTTCTGCATTACTGTAAGTCCCCTATAGACAAACCTTCAAGTTGCGAACTTTCAAAGATGCAAACATGGCGTTCACATGTCCAATCACGTAAGTTAGTTCACGTGTCTGGTGTACACGGTCATGTGCATGCATCCTCTACAAATGGTTGTACTTTTGTGTGCTTTACCGTACAGCGCTGTATAGAGTACAGTATCTTTATTTCAAGCCCAGGGTGTCCGGAAGCAAGAGGGTAGATAGACTTGAATCCAGCAGGGAACCAGAACCTGTGCCGTCAGCGTCAGGCGTGAGTGAAATGGCAGCTTGCCCTCCGTCTCCTATTGCTGACGATCCTTCAGCTCTACCCTTTCCCACCTCCTCTCCCTCCTCCAGTCAGTAGCTCTTCTTGCCTGTTCCCTCGATGCCAGCCCCTGGATGCCAGCTGTTGTACTGGACTACTGTACTTTTCAAGATATTGTACCATGAGATTAAACATGTTTTATTGTTTGTTTTCTATGTTTATTTGTGGAAAAGTATTAGAAGCCTATTACAGTACAGTACTATATAGCCGATTGCGTTGGTTGGGTACCGAGGCCAACTTTGCTGGACTTACGAACAAATTAGACTTACGAATGCGCTCTTGGAATGGAACTCACGCGTGTGTAGGGGACTTACGCTGCTTCCTCTCAGAAGGCACATCCGTAATCATTGCTTTACTTACAGGTGTTCAGGGAGGGCCCCTCATGCTGTGCGGAGTTTCTACTGCTTTGCATGCTTGGGTTTACATATTGGCTCCCAAGGCTCATGTCCACCACTTACCATTCAGAGCTGAGAATGGAAAGTGCTTTCACCCCCTTGGAGCATGTTCACAGATGCTTGATCCAAAATTCCACACATGAATCACAGAAAGAAAGAGAGAGAGAGACACAGAGATACCCAAATTCCCCATTGACTTCTACAGGTGTACAGATTAGAGCTTAGTACAAATAGCTGAGTTTCAACCTGCCATTTAAAGATGCTACATATCCTTCTAAGAAGAGTAAGACTGCAGTGACTACAGGAAATGGAAAGCAGAGGTCATGTTCCAGTTACCTCCGGCTGAGCAACGAAACCTTAAAATACCAAGTATGTTATTTTATCCCAGTTTTGTGGGTCAGAGTATGGGCATCCCATGTGGCATCAGCAGAGCTTACTCGGTGGTACCAGCTGAAGGTTGCCTGGTCTGGTGGGTCTCTACCGCGTCTGGCACCTTGGCAGAGACACTGGACAGCTGGACTTGGCTGAAACTCTCACCTGGAGCCTGTCCATCTCACCAGAACCGCTCACCTTGGGCCTCTCCAGCAAGGTGGCCCCAGAGTAGCTAGACAGCTCCCATGGCAGCTCAGGGCTCCAAGAGCAAGCGTCCCATCCAAGCAGCCCACCAGCTAGTGGCAGGGATCCCCTTGAGCGAGCCTTGGGGCTCCCAGAAAGTCACTTCTGCCTCATTCTACTGGTCAAGCCAGTCACTAAGGCCAGACCAGGTGTAGGGGAGGAGATTTCAATGCCTCCTCTCGTTGGGAGAAGTAGCAAAGAACTTGCGACCACCTTTAACCTACCAGAGACCCTACTGACACCCCTTTCACTATTTTATGCTTGGGTTAAATCCTCACTGGCCAGTTAGTTTGCTCTGTAGATTATGTGACGTCATCCCTCACTACCACCCAGGGTGGTGATACCTCTTCTGCTGGTACCGTAGCAGCACCAGAGATTCAGCATCACTGCTAGGCCTGGAGAGATTAACGGCACTTAGAAAAATATCACAGCCACAGAGAACTATACTCACTGCCCTATGACAAACCATAATGGAGAAGAATATGTTGAAAAAGAACGTGTACATATATCTATTTGTATGCACGTATAACTGAACCACTTTGCTGTACAAGAGAAATGAACACAACATTGTGAACCAAGTGTACCTCAATTTAAAAACTAATGAAAAAGGGAGATACCGCATCAACACTGACCTTAACATCCATTTTAATTCACTGCGTCCTTGATAATTATGTTTTAATGTACAGTGAAGAGGACAGCGGTAAAATGTAAGTTCTGCAGTCACAGCCCACCTTGTTCAAACCCCTGCCCTGTCGTTTATTTGCAGCGAAAATTTGGGCTAGAGGCTAATATTTTCTGATCTTCATCTTTAAAATGCATATAACACCTGGAGCAGGTGTCTCAGGGGCCCTCACTCCTGATCTGTGTCATTCTTTCAAGGAAAAAGTTGTGGGAGACCTTCTATGCACCTCTCAGGAGGCCCTGGTGGACACGAGCCACACTGCCCACAGCAGGTGAGCTCCATAAACCACCCTTTGCATGGCTGTTTCTTAATTCCTCTCTCGCTCTCTGGGATCCTCACACCTGCTCCCTGGAATCTCCTCCCCTGTAAACTACCGGCAACCAACACTCTGTCTCAGAATTTACTTTCAGGGGAACCAAAACTAAGGGAATTCTCACCTTGCAGGACTGTTCTAAGCAGAAACTCAAGTTCAGAACGTCTGGCAAAGAGCCTGGTGTACACTGCCCCAATCCCTGCTCACTGGCCAGCCTGTTCCTCTGATGGGATGCCTCCCCCCCCACCCTTGCCGAAACCTCACTCACCCTTGAACAGCCTTCTCTGACCTCCCTGACTGGGTAACACCCTCGATTATAGCCCCTCATCTCGCTCCTTCCTTACACTTCCCACAAGGTTACGTCTTAGCCGACTCACCACACGGTCTTTGTCTGTCTTCTTCATGAGGCTTAAACGCCTGCAGGGCAGGGGACGTGTCTGGCTAAGGGAGGGAAAGCTAATATCTGTTGAATGAATGAATAAATAAACGAAGGAACTAAATATTCTTTCTTCTGTGACGCACACCCTGTTCTCATCCTACTAGCCTCACACCAAGCAACACACACCACCACTCTGGAGGTCATTTCTCCCCTCTGTGTTCCCAAAGCCTGCTGTCCTAATGTGTGGCTACTACACTCTCCTCTGTAGTACAGTTTAGTCGTTTTTGCTTCGATCCCCTCCGTTTCTTTCTCTCTTTTTTCTTTTTTTCTTTCTCTTTCTTTCTTCCTTCTTTCCTTCCTTCCTCTTCTCTTTCTTTCCTTCCTTCCTTCCTTCCATCCTTCCAGCCTTCCTTCCTTTCTTCTCCCTCCCTCCCTCCCTCCCTCCCTTCCTGAGAGTCCCAGCATCAAGGCCTAAACTATGCACTCACTGCTCACCAGAATGTCAGGCATGTTTACATTAGTCCAGCCCGGGAACTGCCTGCGTGAGCTCCCTGGATTACCACACCGCAAGGAGAGGCTAACGTCCACCCCAGATCCACACCTTCCCAAGTCAGGGATGACTAGCTGCCCCTCCAAAATAATGTTCCTACTGGGGAAAGGAGTTTCCCTGAAGGAAGGAAGGTTGGACACAGGATCCAGGTCTGGGGATACCTGCGGAGGGCTGAGAGTAGAGGGATACCACCCCCTCTTTGGTTTTGCCACGCCAGCGTTCTGCTTCCAGCCCACAGAAACACTGTACAAGCTTCTTACGAAACTGGGCTGTAATCAGTGTTGACACTATGTCTGGCACTCCAGCAGTCATTTTGTGACCATGGGGAAAGGTCAAAAATTCAAGAGTCACTGACCCTGACATCATTGAGCCGCCAAACCTCGATGCTTCTAGCAACGTGGGGGGAAAATAAACACCAGTTTTTGTTTAAACCACTCTCTATTGGGTTTTCTGTTACTTGCAAAGCAAAGGCATCCCTAACGGACACAGATCTAGAGCTACAGAAGACTTTTAGTTGCCATTCATCTGTCCCCGTGTGCCAGTGGCACTGGGGCTTGTGTGGCCTGCAGGAGCGGGTAAAAACTATGAAAGTGTCACGCCCACACTTGTTCCACAAGCTCCAAGTGGGCGAGGAAATGCTGTTTCACCACTGATGTGCCTCCTCCCAAACCCTCGCCTGGGACAGCATCTCACTCATGGTGGGCGTTTAATAGACTGTTTAAAAATAAATTCCTTCTAAGCAGGAAGAAATAGAGAGTCTGCTTTGGGTTACTGGAGAAAAATTGTAATTTAGGGAACGCTGGAGTCAGTGTTGACAGTGAGCACGGACAGGTCAAGGGGCTCGTGGCCCACTGTCACCTGATGCTCTGTGTGCAGGGGAGGGTGGGAAAAAGAAAAGGAAGTTGAGGGCAACATCTTGATAAGTGTTCTCCCCTGAAAGATTGTCATTTCAAGCGTGTTACAGGAAATTTGTATTTAAAGAGAGGAGAAAGAATGTACAGAAACCAAAAGCACTGCCCCTGAGATATCTCATCAGGATCCCTTCTCTCCAGGAGGTTTCTGAAATCAACCCCAGCTTTTGACTCTGAAGATAAGTCTCCCGAGTTTCCTCAGGATGTGCCCTGCCGAACACGAGCTACTCAGAAAGACCTGGCCGTGCGCTCAGCATGCGACATAATCCCCAAAGGATTTATTCTAAAACTATTTTTATTAGACTCTGAAATAATCTAATCATAGGCTTCTATGAGTCAGAGTCCAGCAAGTACCCCGTGTCCAACAACGATATTCTCTTGAACTTTAAAACGGGAACCTCTAAGTCCACAGAACAGAAAACATTCAGAACCCTGCCAGGGACTCAGAAAGTAGTCACCCTCCCCACTCACCCAGAAGATACGTTAAACCTAAAACACAAGGGGGAATTTGACGGTTCTTTTCACAGTGAGCTCTCGGGCTGAAGGGACAGAGCCTGGCAGTGTTAGCTCTTCCAGAAAGAGCATCTCTGACCTCCGAGTTCAGGAGGGAGTGATTCCTGGAATCAGATTCCAATCTTCTCTTTGGATCAGAGAAAAACCTCCTTGTTAGCACTCAGAATAAACCATCTCCCATGAATAGCAAGCAGCCAGTATAGTCCGTTCATTCATTCATTTGATGTCTTTGACATGAGGAAATCTGCTTTCTAAGTAACATGTATGATGATGGATTCATTTGAAGCATCCAGGTACACTCAGGGACAGCTAGATAAATGGGCCCTTGGGGAAGAGCTGATTTCTGGACACTCCAGGACTCGGTGGTGAGCCTCCAGGACGGACATGAGGCGGGGTGGGAATGGGGGCTTTGCTTTCCTCGTCTTCATGTGCCCAGACCCCTCACACTGTCCTTTGCTCGTTCATACACTCATTCATTCACCAAGCATCTAGTGGATGCTTAATGTGTGCTAAGCGTAAGTCGTCGGGACAAAGCCAAGGTGTACAAGGTAAAGACCCTAACTTCGGGGACTTCCCTAGTGGTCCAGAGGTTAGGACTTCGTCTTCCAATGCAGGGGGTGCAGGTTCAATCCCTGGTTGGGGAGCTAAGATCCCACATGCCTCATGGCCAAAAAAACAAAACATAAAACAGAAGCAATGCTGTAACAAATTCAACAAAGACTTTAAAAATGGTCCACGTCAAAAAAAAAAAAGTCTTTGAAAAAGAAAAAATAAGGACCCCACCCTCAAGGAGCTCAGGACCAGGATCCATTAGAAAACACAGACAAGGACACAGACAACTTCAGTGCCCTGAGAAGAGCGAGTCCGGGGCTCGGGACGCGGCACCTGAGCTAGACAACAGGGCTGGAATCCCGCCTGTGCCCCCTGCTGCCTCTGTAACCCAAGTGACCCGGCAAGGGACCCAAGCTGATAGAGCGTCAGTGTCCCCGCGTGTAAATGAGGAGCATCAGTAATACCTGGCACGTAGGTTCAGAAGGAATGAGATCACATCTGAAAAATTACTTAGGAAGAGCCTGGCCTGTCATCGATAAATGACAACCACGATGGCTGCTGGCGCCCATCGGGGCACATGGGGGAGGTGTCCTTGCCAGGTTCCGGGCTGTCAGGAGGAGTCAGCCAACTGAACAGGATGGGAAGGGGTTTTCCAGACCCAGGAAGCAGCTCATGCCAAGGCCCTGACCCAAGAAAGAACAGCGGCCTGAACGGAAATGTGGGCATTTTAGTCTGGCCAGCATGGGGCCCGCCGGCGGGGGTGGGTGGGTGGAGAGGATGGCGGTAGATGAAGCAGAGGACTTGGCACCCATCCGTCCACTCCAGAGATACTTGCCGGGCACCTGCTGTGTGCCCAGCTCTCACAGGCATAGAGAACAGGCTTGCAGTTGCCAAGGGGGAGGGGTGTGGGAAAGGAATGGAGTGGGAGGTTGGGGTTAGCAGATGTAGGATTTTATATATGGGATGGATCAGCAGCAAGGTCCTACTGTATGGCACAGACTATATTCAATATCCTATGATAAACCATAATGGAAAAGAATATTTTGAAAAGAGAATGTATATATATGTATAAGAGAATCACTGTTGTACAGCAGAAATTAACACAACGTTGTAAATCAACTCTACGTAAATTAAAAAACTTAAAACTGAAAAAATAAATAAAGGCTATTTGATGATCTCCTTGAAAAAAATATAAAATCGGGAGCCTGTTTTGTTGGCTCTTTACTTTTGGCCATTTGATTTCGTGACCGATTGTATGACGAGCTATGCCAGGTAAGCTGGGCATAATTGTAGGAACCACTTGTTTCTGAGGCTTTGACAGGCTTTGCTGGCCCCATAGGAAATTTCCCTCCCCAGGCTAGCCAATTCCCAGAACACGCTTTTCAAATGCAAACCAATCTGTCCACACCCCAGCCACTTCCTCTATCAGCTCCCACACGCTGGGCCACTCTCCACCTGCCCTAAGCCAAGTCACCAGACAACCAGTGACAGGCCCCATGCCCCTGAGCCCACTGAAATGATTCAAACGAGCCAATGCTAAGCCCACTTCCCCTGCCTCTCCCATTCCTTCCACAGAAACCACAATAAAGGCTATGCTGTCCCCGCGCTCCCGACCCACCCCGGTGCTTCCCTGTGTGCCCCTACACGGCACAGCACGCCCCTTCTCTCGGGATCTGCAGCATACCATCTTTCCAGTAGCTGTTGGCCTCACCACACCTGAATAATAATAACACCTACATGTTAAAACGGTGCTCTGGGACAGGACATACACCAGGTGAACTTCCAGCCTTGAGTTAAGCAGAGTTTTGCAGCTAATTTAATTCACATACTGTTCTTAATCATTCCTGAGCCTTCTGGAGGCTAAATCTACCTTGCCCAACAGCAGGCTCAGAAAGTTCCAGAAAGTGCACCTGTGTTTCCTGGGTGAGCCTCCCCAGAAAGGTTGAGTGGGACTGTACTGGCGGAATGCCCACTCCCATCCTAGTGGGACAAGTAGTGTCCTGGCTGGAGTCTCACAGGCCAAGAGGACAAACCCTAGGAAATGCTGTAGGTGACAGGATCACTTGGGTACCATTTCTGGTGCTTCCTTCCGTGTGGAGGGACCGCCATTAGTCACTCTTGTCCCCTCACGGATTCCAGGTGCTTCTCTGATGAGTCTGGAGGGGAACTGGACACACGTAGCTCAGCTCTTCTCGGTAGCCAGGCTGCCCCCCCTAGAAAGCAAATGTTTGCTCTGCTCCCTCTTCCTGTGTTCTTGCAAAGGACTCGCTCCCAGCTTGGGTCAGCTGTTCTCCAGCTGCTCTTACTTCTGGGATTCGGTGTTAGAAAACCCTCTGTGGCTGTACATCGAAGCCACCTTCTCTGTGAAGTAATATTTAACCTCAGTGAGCCTCGGTTTCCTCATCTCTCGAACGTGGGTTACAATATTCACCTCGTAGATAATCTTGCACATCGTAGATACTTAAAAGTCGGTGTCTTCTTCTCCATTCTTGCTTTTTTTCTCTCTCTCCCACATCTAAAGGCCCTCACTCAGGCCCTGACATGATACCTAACAAAGGCTCTGACGCTAGTCGTAACTAAGGCCCTGACACTGTCCCTAACTAAGGCACTGACACTGCACCTAAATCAGGCCCTGACACTCGCCCTAACTAAGGCCCTGACACTGTCCCTTTCTCTCCCGAGTCCCTGCTGCTGTCTGAGCAGCTCCCGGCCCCGAACAGCCCAACTCCTGGGCCTCCCTCGGGACCTGGAAGCTGTAGGCTGTGTCATTTCTAAAGAACCAGTGGGCTGCGCCTCTGGGAGTTTCTCTGTAGGAGGGTTTGTTTTGCTTTGCTCGGTCTGCAGAGGAATAAGGAAGTGGTTTCCACAAGCGTGCCAGGGAGGAGGAGGGCAGCTCCGTGGCTGGGCCCGAGGGAGAGAGGCCTCTGGTCCACCACCATCACCACCGTGATGCCTGGCTGACCACGTGAGCCACAGAAGGGGCGTTCCTGTGAGTGTACAAGGCGGCTACTGCCCAGGGTGGCAGCTGGGCTGCTTGTCCCCCTGACACCCTGGGACACGGTGTAGGGTGACAGCAGCTGTATCGAGGAGCCCTGAGGAGATGGCATGGGTGGCAGATGCCAACGGGGATGGTGGGATGACAAGAACAGGAAAGCAACCACAAAAGCACGAGGCCCGTGTCATGTCCGAGTGAGCTCCTGGCTGGAGTCATGGAAATGACCGGTGAGAGTCTGGGAGGAGGGGCAGGAAAGGGAAACTTGAAAGGTCCCACTAACGGCGTCCCGTTTGTTCACACAGGCTGGCGAGTCCCCCAAAACCCAGGTAACACACAATCTATCCATCACCTCAGCAGGCACTTCCTAGGTACCTACAGGTGCTGGGGACGCGTCACGAGCAAGAATTCTCCTGCCCTGAAAGGTCTCACGGTAGATAGACAAGCCCACCTTCTCCGAGAAGCACCCATCTGTTCCTATCGCGTCTGAAATACTTGAGACATCAAATTTAGTTTTTCATGCATAAATTATTGTTGGTACCTGTTCCTGGTGTCCACTGCCATCCTCAGTCAGTTCTTGGGCAGGTGGTATATGATGACATCGGGACTGTTTTTCCTATGGGCAACAAAGGTGCTATTTACTGTCCATCCCCACCCCTCAGTTTTGTAGGAGGAGGTGAAAAAATTCACCTTCAGAGAATTAAACCAACAGAATCAACATAAAATGGATGAGACCAGCCACATTAGGGAAAGGAACCATCTTGTTTCTTTTTGCTGTTTAATTTGGACTTAGGTACACGGAATTAGATTGATCAGAATCCTTGGTTCAATACACATACTCTAAGTGGCCCTGTTTCTCAATGTTTGCTAGGAATGATAATAATCCACCACCCAACATGAGAGCCAGAACCTGAGGAAACGTACATCTTCCTCAATCTTCTCAACCCTGGTCCCACCTGTCACCTGATGAATTGACTGTACTGAAACTTCGGTCTCTCATTCTCCTTTCTTAAAATATAGGTGCTTTTAAACCCTTAAAATCACATATGTGCTCTCTAGTTATAGATACATACATCCACATACAGTTAAAATATGGTTTTATCACGTATGTGTTCTTAAACGTGTACATGTTAATGTATGGACATGCGTGTGTTTAGAGAGTTTAGTTTTACTTGTTTTTCACTTTATATAAAAGCATCATGCTATCAATAAATCAGTTTCTGGGACTTGCTATTTACTCAATAATATATTTCTAAGATTCATCCACATTACTTTATGTAGCTGGAGTTTATTCATTTTCACTGTTGTAGAAGCTTCCACATGCGCTAGGACATTTATGTACCCATCGTCTTGTCTAGTGGGTATTTGGGTTGTTTCTGTGTGTTGGTTTTTACCTTGTATCACGGAAATTTTTAAGCGTACTCAAAAATGGAGAGATTGGTGTAAGGAACGCCCCACGCGCCATGACCAGTGTCAGCAGCAATGATCAGTACACGGCCCATCTTATCTCACCCACATTCCCCCCAGCACTGCATTACTGTGAAGCAAGTCTCAACTCTGTCCATCAGTATCTCTATATGTCTCTTAGAAAGATAAAGACTCTTCTTTCAAAATGTAACCACCCCAGTATCACACGTATTCTGCGACAGTATCACAAATCAGTGCCCCAGATTCCCCGACTGTCTCCTACTTTTTCTGACGGTGGGACCCATGCTCCAAATCTCCGGGAGGAAATCCGTAAGCCAGCAGCCAGGTGGGGTCTGGAGGCAGGGGCTGCTCTTCTGGCCGCAGTCAACCTCTTTTCTGGGTCATGGATGAAGCCGCCCAAATCTGAAGGAGGGGCGAAGAGCCCTGGAAGACGGGTCCCAGGAAAGAAGCGTGTTAAACGCCCCGTGGTGAACGCCCCGTGACACCCGAGCCTGAAGACCCAGCAAGGGAGAAGCACCTGGAGCGGCTATTCACAAAGCCCCCAGCTGTCCTCCATCTCCAACATTGCTTTCCATTCCTTCCCAGTAAAGTTCCTGATTGATGCTAAAAGACCTCTGTCTGCCCCTTCTTACTTCCTTCTCTCCTCATCTGCTTGGAAAACAGGCAAAAAGAGGAGAGAAGAAAATAACAGGGAATACAAACATTAAGGGTCAAAACCGCCCATAATTTCCTTGTCTAGACCAGCTGTCAGCACACCTTTTCTGTAAAGGGCCAGAAGGTTAATACTCCAGCCATGGCCCCACTACTCAGCTCTGCCTGCCGAGAGCCAGAGCAGCCGTGGACGGTGTGTAAACAGACAGGCCTGGCTGTGTCCTGATAAAACTTAATTTATAGAAACAGAGGCCAGGCTGGATTTTGCCAGAAAACTAGTTTGTTGACCTTTGGTCTAAACAATACCACTATATTTCTTTCTGTCTGCTCCTCCTATTTTTTCCTTGGGTGGGGCGCCATGCAGCTTGTAAGATCTTAATTCCCCGACCAGGGATCGAACACGGGCCCACGGCAGTGAGAGCACAGAGTCCTAACCACTGGACCGCCAGGGAATTCCCGCTCCTATGGTTTTTGATTATTAAAGAGCTGGCACTCCAGGATCAGTCCTGTTATCATCCCCATTTTTCAGATGAGAAGACTGACCTTCCGCAAGATGAAAGGACATGTCCAGGATCACGGAGGCACCACCCGGCACTGCCTCCACCACTGCTCATGTAGCCCCTGCCTCACCTACACCCGACTGACATCAACATGCTTGCCCTCTGCTCCAGCTAGCTATGGTTCTAATCCTTAGGCCAGAATGGCTCCACCTGCTAGTTTATTAAAGGGAAACAACTTTAACCTGAGGGGCCGGAGGGCCATGCCCCGGAGGCTGGTTTCCCTGGTAACCGATGAGCCTCCCTAACATCAATTCTCTCTATAACTTGTAGCCTCCTTCTTTCTCCCCGGAGCAAGGAAGACAGTTGCCCTGTCCTGTGTGCCATCTGCCATCCATGGTGGGTGTCGCTCCAGGACCCTTTGCTTCTGATGTGTAAGATCCCCCGTCCAACAAACCACTGATGTCTCTGTCGCTGTCTCCGGGCTTTCTTGGGTCTCGAGGCTGGGCAATTACAGGGCTTGTAGGCCTGTGGGGTGCAGCTCCACAACTGTATAAAACAATTGTTGTTTTGTACATAAAAAGCTTTCCTTAACATTACGAATATTCTGGTCTCACAACCTTGATAATTATCACTTACAGCTGATCATAATTTCTCATCACCAGGGGGATAAGTTTCACATGTCTACTCATCATCTTTTATTGAATCAGGTCCTAAATCCCCAGGAGTAGCAGTGCTGGGCATCGCTGGGACCCTTGTAGTGGGGTACCGCAAAGGGGAGACTTGGGCATTTGCCGATTTCGGTGGTGTAAATACTCCCACAACAGCTGACTTTAAGCTGTGGCATGACATCACTCAACAGAGTCGGGAAGAGATGCCACACTCGGCTCTTTAAGGTGCCAGCTGGTCCCAGCACCCCACCGGCTTCACATATATGCCTGTCACCTCCCAGTGTGTGTATACATGGGATCCTAGGGAGTGAGGGTGACTGTTTTGTAATGACCTTGGTATCACCTACTGGAGAGTATGTGAATGCTTAGGTATCTCAATGTTGTTTAATTGATATCTCTGATTATTACTGAAACCACGGTTCCTTGGTGTTTCTTCTCCCAATTCCCTACCCATGTTCTTTCATCTGTTTGGTTCCGATGCCTTTCTTAAAACCTTGAATAGGGCTTCCCTGGTGGCGCCGTGGTGGAGAGTCCGCCTGCCGATGCAGGGGACGCGGGTTCGTGCCCCGGTCCGGGAAGATCCCACATGCCGCGGAGCGGCTGGGCCGGTGAGCCATGGCCGCTGAGCCTGCGCGTCCGGAGCCTGTGCTCCGTAACAGGAGAGGCCACAACAGTGAGAGGCCCGTGTACCGCAAAAAAAAAAAAAAAACCTTGAATAACTTTGTTATAGTTATTAATGCCTTGACCTCGCTTGACACAATTTCTTTGATGGGTTGCTTTTATTATTTTATTTTTCTATGCAGAAATTGTAACATAATGAACCCTGTCCATCTTTACTCTGGTGATACTTTTATTGCTAGTGAACACAAGAGAATTCATCCTGTTTTCGTCTATTCTACAAATAATTATCAAATGTCCAGTGGATGACAGGCTTGATTTGAGGTACTGAGGATACGGCTGTGACCAAAATAACATCTCTGCCCTCAAGGAGCTCCAATTCTGGTGGGGAAAACAGAAAATAAACAAGCAAATATATAACAGAAGGTCTGGTGGTGATAAGAGCTATAATGACACAAAGCAGAGTTGGGGGGAACAGAGAGGGTTGGAAAGGGACTCATAAGGGCCTCTGGGAAGGTCACATTTGAACAAAGACTTGAATAGGTGAAGGAGTGAGTCATGCCAATTTTCCTGCCATTTGATTTTTTTAATTTAACTCATTAATTTAGCTGGAATTTAGTTTGGGCATATTACATAAAAGAGGCTCTGATTACTTTTTTCTCAATGTGTATGCAATTATCTCAATACTCTTCCATTCTCTTTATTTTCAGAAGTTTCGTTATGAAGGCGAATCCATTTCTCAGTCTGCTAGTATGTTCTAACGTATTTTGCTGACCATCTATTTGAATTACTATTTTTTGGATCGTCCTTTTAAAAAGCATTTACCAATTCTTGCTGACTCTTCTTTAGTATTTCTAAACCATCCTTTCCAGTTTCAACATGAAATTCCACCTTCCCGAAAGGAAAACCATGTCTTTATCTTTGTATCTATAACACCTGCCATAGAGCATAGCTAAAGTAGACTTTTAACACATTTTTGTGAAATGAATGAATGAATTCCAAAACTCATTTAGGTGTTTTCACCTCTTATTCAAAGAGCACCTCAAGCCCACCCATGTGCACATTGGCCCCCGTGATTCAGTTTCAGAATAAACTTTACATGTCCACTTCAGTCTTTTACTACAAACCCACTATAAACACAGCAGCTCTGTTAAACAACTGAGGAAAAGAACAGCGTCCCTCAAAAACCAGGGCTGCTTGCGGAAGAAAGGACATCGTTCGACTTGAAATATTTTATTTCCTTTATTCTACTCGGATAGCATTGAGAATCTGATGGCTGGTCTTTAACTCCATCATCAAATCATAGGCTTTTCCAGTTCTGCGTTTACACCGTCTGTGCATCCATATTCCCCCCAAAACCAAGAAGATGAGGGAAAGGGGGGCCAGTGTAATCTCCCAGGAGAACGTGGCAGCTGTAGGAAGAACAGACATGTGAGGGGTGAACACGCCCCTACCACCAAATAGGACATTGCCGTGCACTTTACAGAGAAGGAAGTGGTGTTTGTCACTTCTAATAAACAGGTACTGATTTTCACAAAGTATGTCTTACACTAAGATCAAGGATACTTGAGAATGATATCTGTGGCGTTAGGCAAACAAGCCAGGTAGAACAAATATCCATCGGAGAGAAGCAACGCAGAGTTGGGGGGGTGGGCAGGTGTCGATGGTCTAATTTTGTTCTACCCGTTGGGCTGTGTGCCATAAGATGCCTGTCTAGGTCTCCGCTAGCTGACTGTGACGTGGCCAGCACATAATTTGCCCTTTTCCATGAGCATGGGTGTCATGAGGAGTCAGCAAAGTAACAAAGGAAAAGAAAAACTTTGAATAAAGGGGCTTTAGGTGTCAAGATTATCGCTTGGATCCAGCTATTTTATATTCTACTCCTTGGCATCTCTGTGTTATGAAAATATAAGAAGCAATCCCTGGTGGCGCAGTGGTTAAGAATCCGCCTGCCAGTGCATGGGACACGGGTTCGAGCCCTGGTCCGGGAAGATCCCACATGCCGCGGAGCAACTAAGCCCGTGCACCACAACTACTGAGCCTGCGCTCTGGAGCCCGTGAGCCACAACTACTGAGCCCGCACGCCACAACTACTGAAGCCCACGTGCCTAGAGCCCGTGCTCCGCAACAAGAGAAGCCACCGCAATGAGAAGCCCGCGCACCGCAAAGAAGACTAGCCCCTGCTCACTGCAACTAGAGAAAGCCCGCGCGCAGCAACAAGGAGACCTAACCCAGCCAAAAATAAGATAAATTTAAAAACTAATTTATCTTAGGAAATCTAGGAAGTATGGATAAAAAGTTAACAAGTGTTGAGGAGGAGGGATAAATTAGGAGTTTGGGACTGACATATTCACACTACTATATATAAAACAGGTAACCAACAAGGACCTACTGTGTAGCACAGGGAACTCTGCTCAATATTCTGTAAGAACCTGTAAGGGAAAAGAATCTGAAAAGGAGCAGATATATGTATATGTATAACTGATTCACTTTGCTGTACACTTGAAACTAACAGAACGTTGTAAATAAACTATAATATCTAATAAAAATCAAATTAAAGAAGTTAACAAGCGCATGGATGATGAGGCTAGAATTCTACATTTTTAAGCTACTATTTATCTTAGTCTGTGCAGGCGTTCAGGAATCAACACAATCTCAGACAATTTCTCCAGGTGATTCTTACACCTTAAAATCACTCAAGGCTTAGAAACGAGTGAAGCTTTAATTTTCGGAGCAGCCATTTGGAGGCACCTCTCAGCCCTGGCGAAAGGCTTTGACCTGTGCCCTCTGTGATCAGTCATGGCCCACCCAGCGAAGGACAGGCAGGGTCAGGGCTCACGTCTTAGAAGTGTTTGCAGGTTCCCAGCATCAGGAGAAGACAAACCATGGCTTCCTTTGGGTCACTATTCTGAAGCCCAGCAGTGGATCCCACTTTCTGTGGAATCCTCCACTTCCAAGTTTGTACCACCAACAACCCGCTCGTGGAAATGATCTGGGACGTCAGCCTTTGCGTGTGTCCTAGGGCAACGGTTCTCAAACTTTAACATGAAAGGAGCTTGCTAAATCGCAGTCTTTGGCCTCACCCCAGAGAATCTGACCGGGTAGATCTGGGGGTGAGCCTAGGAATCTGCATTTTCAACTAGTGGCTCAAGTCAGGGATGCTGGTATGCATGGACCACAGTTGGAGAGAAGTTATACTGTGCTGTCGTTCCTGCCCTGAGGCTTACACAAATTCTCAGCTTTCCGATTAGAAGCTCGTCTGCAGCTGCCTCCCCTGCAAACACGGAATATGTGGGGCAGTTTGTGTTTATTGATTTTGCAGACTGCCCAGGAGGCAGGGTAAGGCTCCCGGTAGGGATCGCTTTGTCTCTTCCCTTCTTATCCTTCGGGCTGTCCACAGACTACATCACCCACGTCTCCCTTTCCTGCTCAGCGCTCAAACACTGATAAGAAGTCCATTTGTCAATATGGTAAGTCAGGTTTTTCTTTCCTTTTGTAAATGTCCTTCCGTGAGCACTGCGTTGGTTTGGCTACAGCCTTATACTTTATCTCCTGATGACTGATGTCTTTAACTCTGAAGCTGCCTGAGCCCTGCGTACCTTCCAGTTCCCAGCTCTCGGAGGATGAAATCTCTCAACCTTGGGATAAAAAGCATCCCACCCTCCTTGAGGGGTCATGAAAGCAGAGCTGGTCCTGCCGATGCAGGCAGAACCACTAGAGGACGTGGGTTTTTTTAAAATCTATCGCAGAACCATTTTATCTTTTTTCTAAAAAAATCAGCTTCCTCTTTGTTTTGTTTTTTGCGGTACGCGGGCCTCTCACTGTTGTGGCTTCTCCCGTTGCAGAGCACAGGCTCCAGACGCGCAGGCTCAGCGGCCATGGCTCACGGGCCCAGCAGCTCCACGGCACGTGGGATCTTCCCAGACCGGGGCACAAGCCGACATCTCCTGCATCGGCAGGCGGACTCTCAACCACTGCGCCACTAGGGAAGCCCTCAGCTTCCTCTTTAAATTTTTCTTTGAGTACAATCTCCGAGCCTGCGCTCTGGAGCCCGTGAGGTGGCAGCCTCCACCCTACCAAAAAAGTCATAGAAAATGAGAGATTTGCTTTCTGTGCTCCGCTAACGGGAAAGTCACGGGCCCTCCTAAGTAATCACCCAGCGCGTCAGGAGCTTTATTTAGCATCCACAGGGCATCCAACACATAGTTTTTCCCTTTAATGTCCCCCAAATCCATACCTTCTTTGACTGTGGTACGAAGCATCTGGAAACTCATTGTATTACGGACAACACATTTAAAATCCGTGTGCAAATCCTCTCTTACGACTGGATCAAAAATCAGTGGCACTTCAATGTAATTGTCATTATTTTCTGAGTATTCCCTAAGTGAGAAAACACTTAGTTAAACATAAAGTGTCTTTTCAACATAGACACCCACACATTCTCAAGGCCCCACGGTGCTTAAATTGATGTCATGATTTACCAAGTTAGAGGCACTTGCCATTATATTTGTTACGTATTTGGGAGAATTTCGAAGCCTGTTCCTGAAGGTGAGAGGGACCCTGAAGATGCTGGTCACTGTGATAGGTTACTTGTAACACGGAGCTTGCAGAAGCCAGTTTAGTTTGGATAATGGGGGAGAAATCACTTTTTAAGGCCCTTGATGAACAAAGAACCAGTAGTAGGAATAGAAATGTCTAGTTTGGGGAAATTGGACTGTATCACCAAGAAATCATTTGCATATTGGAGGGCAGGGAGTTTCCAAGAATCCCGTCCTCCACGGTGTCTACTCTCATGCCCGCTCACTGCCAACCCTCACTCTAGAAACTCAAGTGCAGATCCGAGGGCTGCAGATGGGCCGCAGTGGAGGGGTCTCTAATCAACAGCACTGCCATTTGCAATGTTGCAGGAATCCGAAGATGCTTCACTACGATCTGTTAGTATGAATTAAAATATCATGGATGTGGATCCACTAGGACTATTTTTTTTTTTAATCTATGGGGGGAAAATAGGCTCCTTTAAGCAAACAGATAGTATGAGTAAGCTGACATGCAGCATGTGGGTTCTGCCCAAGCTTTTCACAATGAGGATTTGCAAGCAAACAGTTGCACTAACCACACATAATTTCTATCCACTAAATTGCATCCAGAAAGACCTTTTTTTTTTTAAACATCTTTATTGGGGTATAATTGCTTTACAATGGTGTGTTAGTTTCTGCTTTATAACAAAGTGAATCAGTTATACATATACATATGTTCCCATATGTCTTCCCTCTTGCGTCTCCCTCCCTCCCACTCTCCCCATCCCACCCTTCCAGGCTGTCCCAAAGCCCCGAGCTAATGTCCCTGTGCCTTGCGGCTGCTTTCCCCTTAGCTATCTACCTTACTACGTTTGTTAATGTGTATATGTCCATGCCTCTCTCTCGCCCTGTCACAGCTCACCCTTCCCCCTCCCCATATCCTCAAGTCCGTTCTCCAGTAGGTCTGCGCCTCTATTCCTGTCTTATCCCTAGGTTCTTCATGACATTTTTTTTCCCTTAAATTCCATATATATGTGTTAGCATACGGTATTTGTCTTTTTCTTTCTGACTTACTTCACTCTGTATGACAGACTCTAGGTCAGAAAGACCTTTTTTGATAGGCCTTTCCAAAAAGACAAAAAGACAAAAATTGGGGGCCAGCAGAAGTTCAGGCAACTTCAGAGTACTGAAACTGTGATTTTAAAAACACTTTATAATTTGGAACATTGAAGGGTCTGCCTCCTCACATGAAAATGGTTTCCATTTACAAGGCCTGATTGTTCTACTTTCAGAGTGAGAAACTATTTCCTGGAGATGAAGGCTTATGAGGACAGAATCCTCGCTTTCTTTCAGAGTAACCTTCCTTAGAGACTGGAAGGAAGCAGAGGCGGCTCTCGGATCCCGTGGCTAAGTTTCAGAGTCGTTTTAAGGGCTGTGAATGTTTGACTCTGCAATGCTCAAGGAACAAAGATCTAATTAAACAGCTAGAAGAGGCAACACCAATGTCAAGTAGTAGGCTGCAGCTCATAGATTTAGAGAGAAGGCTTGATTCTCAAGAACAGTTGGTGATACTTAGCAAAACCCAATGTTTAAGATTCTAAAAATCCAACGGAGTAGAATAAAAAAATATATATTTGTAATGTGGTGTGTGTGTCATATTGATGGGTTGGCTAGGACGTTGTCTCTACAAGGAAGTGGAGTCTACAGGGGGTTCACAACAGCTCTGCCCAGGGGATGAGGAAGATCTTCCCCCACTTACTGGCGCTGCCCCTCGGTCACGCGGCCCCCCTTGTAGGCATCCTCTACGTGTGTGTTGTTGGCAGTCCACCACAGCAAGGTGGTCGCCTGTATGCCAGCTCCCAGAAACACCTTACACGGGATTGTCAGTCTTGACCCTGTGACGGCAAGACGCAGCGCATCAAATGTCAGAACCCAGCCAGGGGACGGGGTCACATCAGCAGATCTGAGCGGTGGATCTTCCCCCCTTTTCTCAGACACCCTCACCAATTCTTTTCTTAGAAGGAGACTTAGTTCCCTCAAGCGATTCCATTCACCTAGCGCATCAGTATTTACCAAGGGTCTCCAGCTCTTTGCACGGGTCCTCAGGGCAGATGGAAACCCACAGGCAGATGGCTCCCCCAAGGCCACCCGGCTCCTACGGCGCATTCTGAATCCCAGAGCTGCCGTTTCCCACAGTTTATTCTTCTTGCCTCCAGAACTCCAGATCCAGGATCCAGAGGGTTCTGTCTCTTTGCCCACTGCTGGTCTCTGCTCTCCTGTTTCCGCTAGGAGCTCTCCATCCCTGGTCGTGTTCATTTAGGATTAATCCTTTCAAAAGCCACCGTGTTTCACACGAATGGTGCCTTCTACAGTTGTGCGATACGATGGTCCTTGGTCCCCTGCCTCAATCACTAAGTTGGGTTTTTTTTCAGTCACCAAAGCGGAGGAGGGGGAATAAATTCCTCGTGGGTAATGTGCCTCCCTGGGGTGTGTGCTTTAATGCACCTGGCCACTTCAGGCTCAGAAAGCCCACCTTTCTTCCTCCTTCACATCCCTTATGACCTTAAAGATTTCTCAGCCAAAAACAGCCCACTCGTTCTGGCCTCATATGACTCTGCCAGACACATCAGTGCATATGCAAAGCAACGGGGCTGGAGACTCAGCTCCACTGGCCTGGGGAGCACAGAGGAGCAGGGGCGCTGGGGCGCTAGTCAGCGCTAACCCGGGTCCCCACTTCCCCAAGCTTCCAGGAGGCCCTTCTGAGAGCCAAGGCAGCTGTTGGGAGCTGCAACTCAGGTGTCAGGCAGCAATCCCGGCGTCTGTGCAAAAGCCCTCCTTCTCCATGACCACCAATTAAAGTTAAAAATGTAAGCCCAAACACCAGACAAAAGAGGGAGGGAGGGAGGGAGGTAGATAACAGATCGATAATAGATGATAGATGGATAGATGGGTGGTTAGATAGATAATAGATAGATGATAGATAGATAGATGATATGTAGATAGACAGGACTCTGCAGCCAGGGTTTAATAAATGAGCATAAGACCTACAAAACCACTATATAAAAACAGACATACAGAAAAGGTACAGGCCTCACAGACACACAGGCCTGCGTCTGAACCCCAGCCAGACCCGACTATGGCTTTTTGACAGATACTGAGCCAGTGACCCCCTGCGCAGATTTTCCTTCTGGAAATTCGGAGAAATAAGACCTCCCCACAGGGTTGATGTTGGCATTGAATGGCATCTTTTTGTGTGTGTGATACGCGGGCCTCTCACTGCCAGGGCCTCTCCGGTTGCGGAGCACAGGCTCCGGACGCGCAGGCTCAGCGGCCATGGCTCACGGGCCCAGCCACTCCGCGGCATGTGGGATCTTCCCGGACCGGGGCACGAACCCGTGTCCCCTGCATCGGCAGGCGGACTCTCAACCACTGCGCCACCAGGGAAGCCCTGAATGGCATCTTATCAGACTCAGCTGTGCTCAATAAGAAAGTGCGTACTGGCCAGGATGGTGAAAAATGGTGAAAACCTCTGTCATGCATTTTCATTAACTCCCTTGACCCGCGGACCAGCTATTTTGGCGATAAGAAACTGTCTCTGGGGGAACCAGCAGGGGCAGAGTCGGAGTCTTGGGGAAATGCTGAGCGTCGGCCAAGTATTGGTAAAGTGAATTATTTTAAATACACTACAGGTGCTGACTTTCTGGGGCATCATGCCTTAATCCTTTCATGCAGTTAACAACAGCTACTAGAACGTTCTGATTTTTGCACTGAGATTTTTGTAGGCAGGGTTTTCAAGAAGCAAAGTGTACGTGTTTTCAGATAATGCCATTACTGACGGTACTTGGTAAAGGGAAATGTTCCCTCTCATTTGCTATTATCCCGCTGGGGTAGGGGGAACTGCAAACCCCATGGCAGGCACAGTCGGTGACACAGGGGTCCTGGGGCCCCAGCTTTGGGACTGCAGCCATCCAGGTGGGTTACACGGTCCTTACCCAGCGAAGCTGAGATGGTCTGGTGGGGGGAGATGATCACGGGAATCGTCTCCTCTTCTCTTTCTGAGAAAGATATGAGGAAAAGAGATTCAGTTAGGAAAGCCTTCATTGCAAGCTGAGGGTCAGGGTCTATTGTTTAGCTAATTAACTAAATTATCCTTTACAGTAGGGCCAGCCATTGTGAGACTTGGCTTTTGACTGGCAAAGGAAACCGGCTCTCCACGAAATTGAGCCTCTTTGGCCAATGCCTTTCCCAGAAGAGAGATGACTGGAAGAAGCCACAGTTAAACACACATTCCACGAACAGATGTTCTCTGCTCTGTGGTAACAATTAACCGTTCCGCTCCCCGGCTTCCTGAATGAATCCTTAAAAGGAACGTTCACCGTGTCCACAGGATAGGTCTTCCTCCAGAGGCTCCTTGCCCCAAAGTATCTCTCCCCACTCCCTCGCTACCATCCCACGCGCCTGCCACAGAACCCTGGAGTCGCTTCCAAAGAAATAAAAAATAAAAGGCACAGGGGCCCCAGAACCACCTGTTCGTGATGCTAACCCCATACTGAGTGATGAACTGAGTAACCCAGCTTGGTCACCAGGGCTTTTTAGTTGAGGTGATTGACCCTTTCGGGGGTGGGGCGGGAATTGGAACCCAGCTCCCTGAGACGCAGGTCGCCCAGCAGCTGGAAGAAACTGGGCATCTGAACTGCAGCAGAAAGGACAGTTGATGGGGGTGGACAGAGAGCTCTGCTCCATCCCTACCTCTTCCACTAAAGAGCATTTGAAACCCTAACAGGAATAAGCATTATGCAGCATCCCAGGAGAGCCCGCGGAGCAGCCGCTTCTCCACCAAGACCGGGAGCTTTTCCCTCCCCTCACGGTCACAGGGCTGCTGCACGGAGGCTGCGAGCAGAGAGGGGAGAAGAACGCCCCAAGGACGAGACGTTAACGCATCCGTGGGTCCCAATTCCGGGCTACATCAGCAACACCGACACGGGGGTGGTGGCAGTGTTAAACACAGACTGCTAATCGCTTCTGATTCAGTAGGTCTGGGATGGGGCCTGAGATTTTCCAGGTCTGATGAGTACCCAGGTGATGCCACTGCCGCTGGCCGAGGACCACCCTTGGAGAACGGCTGAGACACAGTGTGGTCCGGACACAGGATTATATGTAGGTTGGCGCCCCCTAGTGTTCCTGTTCAGTATCACATGAACAGGATAATTCCGGGCCCTTTCAAAGTCACGGGATTCTCAGGGGTCCCCGCTGTGCGGGAGCAAGGGGTTGATGTGAATGAATCTTCACAAGACGTTAAAAGAAAATAATCTAGAGCTTTCCATTCATGGGAGACACGATTTTCCCTGTAGTAAAACTGAATCTCTGGATTCTCTGGGAGAAAAAAGTCTTTCCCCGCACAGACCAATTATGTAACCTTAATACAGTTCCAATGCCCTCTGAAACGTCCTTAAAAGACTCCAGGTGTGTAGTTACTCAGTGTATAAAACAAAGAAAAGCACCACAGTTTCCAGGGCAGGGGCTAGAACTGCATCACTTGTGTGCCCTTTGCACCAAGCTTGATGTCCCACACGTAGAAGGCATGGAGGAAACAGTGGATAAACTTGACATGCTAATCAGTTCTGTTCACAACATTATTTTCAGGTAGAACTCATTTAAACCAATGAGCTCCCTCACTATTTAAAATCCTGGTTTCAAGGGTAACTAGACCTGCTTGGGAAAGACCAGAAAAGGGCAATGTTCACCACATATGCCAACGCATAGCCTTCTCACTGAAAAATCCAATAAAATCCTAGTATCCTAGAATTATACACAAAGTTACGGCAACCGTGTCCTGATAGCTGGCCCTGGAGGTGCGGGCCTTCCAAGGGGACCTTGCAAAGAGACCTTCCAAGAGAACCACTGTTTGGCTCCCTCTAGTGGTACATGTTTTAGCCTCAGACTCGGAAGCCTGTCAACTACCCAGGGATTCACCATTCCTCGTAAAAACACCCTGCTTCCTCTCTTTCCAAGTGTCCTACACATCTTAGAAGCCTGATGCTTAGAGAGTTGCCATATCTGTTTTCCTTTCACACCAAAGACACTCAAAGAATTCTACAGGAACCCTAATTTTTTCCTTGCATGCTTGCTGCTGAACCAGGGTGCAGAGGTACCTTGATGGCAAGTACTCACTCTTAACACGGAGTTTGATATTCCTGGTGATGTTGTATTGCCTGCCTCTGTGGGCAAACGTCATGGCACACTGATAATAGCCCGCGTCCTCCAGAGACACATTGTTTACCAGTAAGCGAGTTCCCCTCACACTTAGAAACTTCTCGTTGTCTTGATCCAAAGGGACAGAATCCTTAAGAGAAAATGTTTTTCAAAGTTACGCTATATCTTAATTGACATCTCAAAAACTATGAACAGCATTGGTATCATCCGTCACTGTTGAATCTGCAATCCAAGAAGCGCTCTGATATTTACTTTGCAAATATTGTCCTTTGGGACATGCTTTTAACTGTATTTTTAGGAGGGGGAGTTTGTTAGCATATAACACGGGATGGCTGGGTTTGTTTAACCAGAACGTTTAAAGTGCATTTGCTTTGGCACAATGGGAAAAAAAGAAACTATCTTCTTTGACAAAGTAGGCGATTAAAATATAAATATATTTATGGCATAACAGCTGCCTATAGAAGCATCCAGAAAGGAGTGCTGTGGGAAACATCCAGAAAAGAGTGCTTGGGAAACATCCAGAAAGGGGTGTTATGACGTAGTCATGGCAACTTGGAGAACAAGGCTCAGAAGAGTTGATATTGCAGTAATCACTTTAAACATCATCTCAATTTTAGGAGTCAGTAGAGACAGAGAAAAATTTGTAAGACAAAAATAAATGTGGGGCTTCCCTGGTGGCACAGTGGTTAGGAATCCGCCTGCCAGTGCATGGGGCACAGGTTTGAGTCCTGGTCTGGGAAGATCCCACATGCCGTGGAGCAACTAAGCCCGTGCGCCACAACTACTGAGCCTGTGCTCTAGAGCCCATGAGCCACAACTACTGAGCCCACGTGCCACAACTACTGAAGCCCACGTGCCTAGAGCCCATGCTCCGCAACAATGAGAAGCCCACACACCGCAACGAAGAGTAGCCCCTGCTCGCCGCAACTAGAGAAAGCCTGAGCACAGCAACAAAGAACCAATGTAGCCAAAAACAAATAAATTTATTTTAAAAAATAATAATAAAAAAATAAATGTGAGACATGAGGCCACACTTCCTGTATGGACAAAAGGTACTGTGCATTCTACAGAGCAGACCCTCAAGAGGGAAGTCTCCAGTAACAGAGAACACACCCTCATGAGCACAAAATGTTCTCAGGAACATCTCTTTCAAAACCATGATGATTGCGAGGCTTCCCTAATGGTGCAGTGATTGCGAGTCCACCTGCCAATGCAGGGCACACAGGTTTGATCCCTGGTCTGGGAAGATCCCACATGCCACGGAGCAGCTGGGCCTGTGTGCCACAACTACTGAGGCCCACGCACCTAGCTCCCATGCTCCGCAACAAGAGAAGCCACCACAATGAGAAGCCCGCGCACTGCAATGAAGAGTAGCCCCTGCTCGCCGCAACTAGAGAAAGCCCGTGCACAGCAATGAGGACCCAACACAGCCAAAAAATGAATAAATTAATTAATTTTTTAAAAAAGAAATGCCTTTAAAAAAAATGATGATTGCAATAGTAATATATAATAACCTTGAGTCATTTCAGAGACCTTTTCTAAATGAGAAGCCAGGCATAACTGGAATAGTTTGTCAACCACATAGCTCATGAAGTCTAACTGTACAGTGTATTTAATTAAAGAAAGAGATTTCATTGTTCCCAACATGAGTGATCAAATATGAAAAAAGCCAAACAGGGCCCAGTAGCACAATTATCCCAGGGCCTACGAGCCCCCAGGTCTCCCCCGTGTGGCAGGGATGTGTGGGTTCTGGCCTGCGGGGTCAGAGGTTTGGCTTCACCCTCTACCAGCTGCATGTCAGCACATTCCTTACATTTCCGGTCTCTGTTTCCTAATCTGTAAAATGGAGATATTAACAACCCCTACTGCACTGGGTTCGTGTCAGGGAGTTTAGAACAGACTTGTACACAGAACGTGCTCAGCAACGATTAGCATTCTTAGGACGGGAACAAATATTATTATTAAGCGTCACCATGATACCCTTGTCCACCCGAATTTATTGAGGACCATTTACAAATCAAGCACTGCGCGAGGTGCTTCCCACACTGTGCTCCATTTGATCTCAAAACAATCTCAGGCAGTGGGAGTGACGAACTGCCGTCTTGCAGAGGGAACAGGTTTAAGAGGTAAAATAACTGACCAAGGCTATACAAAAGGTTAGTGAAGAAGCAGGGTTTCCAATCCAGACTGCTCAACCCCAGAACCTGTGCTCTTTCCTCTACGGTAAAACCCCTCACTTGACCTTTTTATGCTCTTACAAAACCAAGAGCTCCATAACTGGGCAGGTGAACTCCTAGGAGCTGGCTGTTCACTTTCTCCGAAAATCATTTAAAAGTTCCAAATATTAAATTGACATCCTAGAGATATCTTGTAGTTAGAATACCAGTCAACTGGTCAACCTATTTTTTGATTAAAGGGTTAGTTTCTATCCATTTTTAAACAAATAACTGTACTTTTCAGTATCAATCTATGTTGTATATCAGGAATCGGCAACTTTTTCTGTAAAGGGCCAGAGAGTAAATATTTTAGACCTACGGTCCACGTGGCCTCTGTTCAACTATTCAACTCTGCCGTTGCTCCACGAAAACACAGAAATAAATGAGCGTGTCCCAGCAAAACATTACTTATAGACACTGAGGTTTGAGTTTTATATCATTTTCACAGGTCATGAAATATTATTCTTTTTATTTAACCATTTAAACAAGTGAAAACTAAGCTGGTGGACATACGAAAATGGGCGGCAGCTCAATTTTTGGCCCTGGCTGTCATTTGCCCACACCTGGTCTAAACAAGGGAGCCAATGATAGTAGATATTTATTCAACCAGTCAGGACACGAAATGGTGCTTATATTTACTCCTTTAACTCAAAGGTTGATTTTTATGTGCTTTCAAAAAACTCTATCAGGGCTTCCCTGGTGGCGCAGTGGTTGAGAGTCTGCCTGCTGATGCAGGGGGCGCGGGTTCGTGTCCCGGTCCGGGAAGATCCCACGTGCCACGGAGCGGCTGGGCCCGTGAGCCATGGCCGCTGGGCCTGCGTGTCCGGAGCCTGTGCTCCGCAACGGGAGAGGCCACAACAGTGAGAGGCCCGCGTACCGCAAAAACAAAAACAAACAAACAAAATAACTCTATCAATATGTGTATCAAGTTGTTAAATAGTTCTTTCTAAAAATTTCTATAGACAAACAACAGAGTGAAAAGCTCTTTTCTTCAGTTGTTATTTATTCTGCATTCATTTCCACTCTGTCTTTGCGAATCACCCTCTGAGGACACTTACCTAAGCCCTATCAAGACTAATAGAGCATATTAATCATGGCCCTTTTTAAAATCACTGGTTTAAAAAACCAGAAATATAAAAGTGAATATATAGTCTTCAAATGAATATTTTATATCTTTCCTATGGCTCATCAAACACCTTTTCATTAAACGGCAATTCTTAAAGATGTACCTTGTACCATCGAATCTTCACGTCAGTTTTGTTCCCGATGAATTCACTCAGATCAGGACAAACTAATAACCCAGAGGCTGACAAGGTTATAATTTGCGGGTAGAAGATGAGAGGCAGGGAAGCTTCTGTCTTCTCAAAAACCCTGAGCTCAACGGACATTTCGTCACAGTAAGAGGCATTTCTGATTTAAAAGGGAGAAAAAGGAATAATAAATGGCAAGGCAAAATGAAAATAAAACTGAATGAGATTAAGAATAATTCCCCAATCTCATTTAATTCTGCATTCTGTATTTTCCTCATTTGTATTGCAATACTTTTGTCCCTTGTCCTTTTGAATCTTTGGAGCACACAAAAAAAGAATCATAATTGTCATATAAAAATGGTGATATATTCTGCATGTTTCCAAAAAGGACCCTCCACAAGCCTGATTTCAAGACCATTGAGGGCCAGTAAAGAACCCTCAAGTCCTCTTCAAAGGGGCCTAAACCCTTCCAGGTTCCGGGGGAGGTTCTTGATCACAGCCCCAGTATGCTCCAAATTCCTGGTCCAGGCAACCTTATCTAGATGGAGATATTGTTTCCTAAGAGCCACTGTTTCCATATAAAGAAAATCCTCTTTACTTCTCTTGGAAATCATTTATCAACTGAAGTCAAATTTCAGAAAACTGCTGAGCTCTTTGTATAAGATCTAGAAATGATTTCTGCAATACTGCACAGGGGAAATTAACTTGGTAAATTTGTTTGTTTGGTTTTTATTTTTTTTTTTTGGCGGCTCTAACTATAATCGCAGTATCATCATTCAGTCAAGACCCTAGAACTGGGGAAAGGACAGAGGCAAAACCTTGACAGAAATACAATGTGGAGGGAAGGGCAGAGGATATTAATTCAAACGATTTTTTTAAGTAGAAAAACATAAAGATATAATTAGCTCAGCTAAGCTGCTGGTGATCTACCTAAGAAACACTGGACATCAACACAGACAATGAGCATGTGTGTTTTATGGGGTTGGGAGGGAGGGGTACAGCAAAATGTAAAAAAATTCTATACCCAAAGAAGGAGCAAAATGTGAAAATTATATGTGAAGGTAGTAAGTGATAAATGCTGACTACCCGAAAGCAAAAAGAAATTAATTCAAATTTCTACTTCATATCTGGTTGAAGAAAGGAAAAAGATGAAAAACATTTTATGCATGAAGAAATGCAGACAGCTATCACCTTGAAGAATGCATAATCTCACTGCAAATCGAAGAAATGCTAATGAGGGCAAGTCTGAAGAACAGAGCACACCTGAAAATAGCCCTCCCAGCAGCTCCTGGGGAGGAGAGCATGCCAGGCTTTGTGCTCTGCAATACATCATTTCATTTATTCTCCAACCCTGTGACACTACTGTATCACTTTTAGATGAGGAAAAGTAGGTATGCAGAAAGTAAGTAAATTCCTAAGGCTACAGAGCCTCTAAGAGGTCAAACCAAGGTTAGAAGCCAGTAGAGCTGTGGGAAAACCTGTAAATCAGGGCATTACATCCAGACACCAAGCTTACGAGACATATTGAGAGTTACAAACCCGTTCGCATTACTGATCTGGTCATCCCCCTTGGGCAACAGACCCCCCCGTGGAAATAACTCAAAAGAAAGATGGGTGGGGAAATCATCTGATAGATCACCACTCATATTCCCCATGTAGTGTGGCAGCCCCACAGCAAAGAGGTGGTTGTCATTTGTGCCATCCACCAGATATGTCCTGTCCCCCATCCAGAGCAGACGGTGGGGTTACAGGTCCTGGCATTGAGACTTGGGGGGCTGCGTAGCCCAGCAGCATCACCTTGCCCGCCCTGATGGACAGAACAGCTATGTGGGCTCTAGGTCACAAAATTATAAACAGAACAGGAGCAGGGCCATTTTATGCCCTGTGACTGTAAATGCCAAAGGGCATCATGGCAGCTGCTGGTGATTCTTGCTCTATTAGACCCCGATCCCGAAGCTGGAAGAGAGCTTTAGAGGTCAGCCAGGGGAACTCTCCCACGAGCTACAAAAGATTAACCCACATCGGGTTTCCCTGGCCTCTCAATCTCTGATCTCTTTTTTTCTACAAGAATACAAAACAAAATAAGGTATTAAGCACACATTTTTAAATCACGTATAAAAACAAACTTTAAGGCAAATATGACTCAGCTCACATCTCCCTAATTTTTGCATGTTATCGCTTCAGTAGTAAACAAGTCTTGCATTTGGGGAAAGAAAGGCCACGTCCATGTGCATATTGACACCTACAATGGTGCTCCCCATACTCTATGCCTCATACGCTGTGATTTCACAGAACCCTCCCAACAAACCTCTTTACAAAAAGGAGAAAACTGAGGCCCATAAATATCAAAGAGTAAGACCAAGGTCCTACCAGGGAGCAAATGAGGGCTAAGATTCACATTCATATCATTCTGACTCCAAATTCCATCCTATTTCTACCACGCTATTAAGTTTTCCTCATAGTGTTCCTTAGAAAAACGTTAGAATTTTTGACACTAAAAAGAAAGAAAAATTATGCATTTATAGCTATTGTAAAATCAGATATCCAGGGATTTCCCTGGTGGCGCAGTGGTTAAAAGTCCCCCTGCCAATGCAGGGGACACAGGTTCAAGCCCTGGTCTGGGAAGATCCTACGTGTTGTGGAGCAACTAAGCCCATGTGCCACAACTACGGAGCCTGCGCTCTAGAGCTCACGAGCCGCAACTACTGAGCCCACGTGCCACAACTACTGAAGCCCGTGCGCCTAGAGCCCGTGCTCCGCAACAAGAGAAGCCACTGCAATGAGAAGCCCACGCACCACAACGAAGAGTAGCCCCTGCTCACCGCAACTAGGCAAAGCCTGCACAGCAACAAAGGCCCAACACAGCCAAAACTAAAAATAAATATATTGATTAATGGTTTTAATAATAAAAAGTGGAAAATACAGATGAAATCAAATTTAATAAAATTTTTTTTTTTAAAAATCAGATATCCACATTTCTCTGATATTACACACACACACACACACACACACACACACACACACACACACACACACCATCTAGGACTGGGGTTGATATTGTCTGAAATTCTCCCATTCACCAGTAATTTCTTTGTGCTGAGAATGTCACTTTCTTTGGCTGTCTTTCTAAATGTAAATACTCATGGGCACAGTTTCTCCTTAAGTCAAATGAATTTATGAAATCTGGAGAGACTCTGAAGCTGGCTGGTGAGGATGATTAGAGCCTTGGGGTGGAAGAGAGGCAGCAGCTGAAGAAACAAGGCCAAGAAGAGTATTTCCCAGTCACACCAATGGTCTGCCCTAATCTTTTCAGAAGAATTAATTCGGGCTTCCCTGGTGGCGCAGTGGTTGAGATTCCGCCTGCCGATGCAGGGGACACGGGTTCGTGCCCCAGTCCGGGAAGATCCCACATGCCGCAGAGCGGCTGGGCCCATGAGGCATGGCCACTGAGCCTGTGCGTCCGGAGCCTGTGCTCCTCAACGGGAGAGGCCACAGCAGTGAGAGGCCCGCGTACCACACACACACAAAAAAAACAGAACTAACTCAGGAAATGTTTAAGGCTGCCAACACTAGGCCTACAACTTTCTCCTTCAAGAAGCAGCAAGGTATGCCTAGACCATTCAATGGGGAAAGGACAGTCTTTTCAATAAAAGGTCTTAGGAAAACTGGTTAGCCACATGCAAAAGAATGAAGTTGGCCCATGAACTTACCCATATACAAAATTTAACTCAAAATGGATCAAAGACCAAAACATAAGAGCCAAAACTATAAAAATGTTTAGAAGAAAACACAGAGGGAAAGCTTCATGGCATTAGACATGATTTCTTGGCTATGACATGAAAAGCGCAGGCAACCAAAGAAAAATTAGATAAATTGAACTTCATCAAAATTTAAAACTTTTTTCCATCAAAGGACATTATCAGCAGAGTGAAAAGGCAGCCCATGGAATGCAAGAAAATATTTGCACGTCCAGAATACATAAGGAATTCCTACAACTCAAAAACAAATAAACAAGCAACTTGATTTTAAAGTGGGCAAACGACTTGAATACACATTTCTCCAAAGAAGATACACAGATGGCCAGTAAAGCACATGGAAAGATGCTCAAGGTCACTAATCATTAGGGAAATGCAAATCAAAATCACAGTGATACTACCAAATGTAAACTAGCTAGCTAGTGGGAAGCAGCCGCATAGCACAGGGAGATCAGCTTGGTGCTTTGTGACCACCTAGAGGGAGGGGATGTGGGGATATATGTATACATATAGCTGATTCACTTTGTTAGACAGCAGAAGCTAACACAACATTGTAAAGCAATTATACTCCAATAAAGATGTTAAAAAAAAATCACGGTGATATACCACTTCACCCCCATCAGAATGGCTATTAAAGAACAGAAAATAATAAGTGTTGGTAAGGATGTTGAGAAATTGGAACCCTTGTACCTTGCTGGAGGGAATGTAAAATGGTCTGGCCACTGTGGAAAACAATATAAGTTCCTCAAACTTAAATATAGAATTACCATACGATCCACCAATTCCATTTCTGGGTATATACTCAAAAGAACTGAAATCGGGGACTCAAATTGAAATCGGGGACTCAACTGTATGTACAGTTGACCCTTGAACAACACAGGTTTGAACTGTGTGGGTCCACTTGCACACACATGTTTTTCAATAGCAAATACTACAGTATCACACAACCCATGTTGGGTGGATCCACGGACACAAAACTGAGGGTCCTGAGGAGCCGTGGATACTGAAGGCTGTGACTGTAAGTTATACACAGACTGTTGACTTTAGGGGTTGGGGCCCCTCACCCCCGTGTTGTTCAAGGGTCAACTGTACATATAACGGAATATTATTCAGCCTTAAAAAGGAAGGACATTTTGACACCTGCTACAACACGGATGAACCTTGAAGACATTGTACTGAGTGAAATAAGCCAGTTACAAAAGGACAAATACTGTGGTACTTGGAATATGAGGTACTTGGAATAGTCAAATTCATCGAGACAGAATAAAGGTAGAATGGGGGTTGCCAGGACCTGATGGGGAGGGGAAATTGAAGAGTTGTTCAGTGGGGACAGAGTTTCAGCTTGGGAAGATGAAAAGAGTTCTGGAGCTGGATGGTGGTGATGGTCACACAAACCATGTGGATGTACTTAACACAACTGAACGGTACACTTAAAAAGGGTTAAAATGGTAAATTTTATGTTATGCTTATGTTATCACAATTAAAGGGAAAAAAAAAGCAACAGGGCAATGAGGAAGGGGACTACGCCCCAGGTCAGGAGCTGTGGGTTCCAGCCTCACCTCCACACCCACCACCTGGGAGAACTTTGTAAGCGAGCTTGGTTCCCCCAGGTGTGCAATAACCAGTTGGATTAACTTCTTCCTAAAGTCTCACCTGGGTCTCCAGTTCTACTCAGTGTTCTACATCTATTTCTTGGGTCCTTGTGGATTCAGCAGTGAACAAAACAAACCAAGTCCCTGTCCTCTGGAGTTTACGTTCTAACAGGGTAGACAAAGCTTAAGTACATAAAACACATATGTGTGTGACAGATGAGGGAACATCAGCACAGGGTAAGGGGAGAGTGACAGGAGTCCTGCTTTAGATAAAGTGGCCAGGACGTCCTCTCCATAGGGGTGACACCTGAGCAGAGACTTCAAGTGAAGGGAGAGAGGGCGTCATGAGGACATCTGTGGACAGGCTCTCAGGTAGGAGGTATTTCAATGACAGTGAAGCAGATGTAAGGTGGGTTCCCACCTGTGCGTTGGGTTTTGAAATCCAGGTTGTCACGGAAACGCCACGCAAGCATCCATTCCGCAAGGGCCCCCCTTCCCACCCTCATCCCAGAGGGGCTGACCTGACAGTGCAGACGTAGGTGCCAGAGTCCCCCCGCGAGGCTGGCACAATCCACAGGCCGCCGTCCTGGACCCACACCCGCAGCTCTTCCTCCCCTGGGACCATCGTGGTGGAGTTGTCTCGACGCCATGTCACACTGACGTGGGTGGTAGCAGAGTCCCAGTATGGCACCTGGGGGCACCTCATGGCCACAGGCTCCCCTTCTACCTTGAACCTGGTTTTGGGATGCCTGCCATGAAACTGGCAGCTTCCTGCAGCCACTGAATGACAAAGAACCCACAGTCAGGCTTTGGGTCCATCCGAGGAACCACATGACCCGGACAACGTGGGGGCCCCATGAACCCCTCCTCTCACAGAGATCTCAAAACCCCCAAATAACAAGGTTAGGGCTACTATCAAGTCCCATTGACATCTTGTGGGAAAAGTTAAGTCAGGTTCACATGATGACAAAAAAAAGTTTGGCCTTATTGACTTGCTGATGCCTTATCATTCAAAGTCGATCTTGATTGAGCTCAGCTTGGCTGCAGCAGGTCGTACGGTTAAAATCCAAAGGCACCTTTTGTCAAGGGCAAAAGCAGGGTCTCTTCGGTTTGCTCCTTTGGCAGGAATGACTGACGCCCAGGGCAAGCTCGCGTACCAGACAAGACGGGCAAGAGGAAGACTCTGTCACCTACCAACACCTTGCTTTTTGAGGACAACAGAACCTCCCTAGAGAAGCAACTCCTTTCCCCAGAGAAGCTGCAGGCACGTCCCCTCCAGCTGAGTCACTTCTTACCCATGTGTTCCTCAGGCCGGATGGTGAAGACAGAGACACACAGCATCCACATGGACCAGGTGAACATCACTCCCGGGAACTTCTGGAGGACACAGGAAGTGGAGACCGCAGGCCCAGCGCCCCACAGCCTAGAGGAGGACACAGAGGAGGGGTCACCAAGAACCACTGACACCCGAACAGAGAACCCCTTGAGGATGGTCCCTGGGATGGGCTCTGGAGGTTTCCCCTGGTGACCAAAACCCTTTTGCCCGGATTTTTTAACAAGAAAACTCAAAATTTTGAATTTATTCCTCTACAGCAACTTTCACTGGAATAGGGGTCTGTCTCTTACATGTTTCTCTCTCCTGAAGCGTGCCTTAGCACTCCCTACCCCTTGGCCTGATAGGCTCTTTCGTCACCTAAGGCCACTGCTAGGGTCTGGGCTCAGGCAACACCCCTGGTGAGGTCTTCCCTGACCTTCCCGTAAAGTTGCACCACCTTCTGCCCCAGTGCTCTATTTCCTTTCCCGCTCTGTTGCTGTCTATGGCGTTTATCATTAACCATGTCTCTTCTCTCCAGCATGTAAGCTCCACGTGCTCAGGACCCTACTTTATTTTATTCACCGCTGTTTCCCTAACTCCTATTCGTTGAGTGAAGGGATGAGTGAATGAATCACCAGAAGTGGAAAGTTCCTTATATTTTACTGGTCAGAGAACTCTTCCTAGAGTCTTTATGGATTAACTTATTTTACATACAATTCTGACATGCGCTGAGGGATTCAGCAGACCCTCTGATCTAGAGCATCCCCGAGGAAAAAGCAAAATGAGGGCCAAAAAGTGAATAATTTATACAAGCTCACGAAGCATTCCTCCCTACCAACCTCCCCAAGGCTGGAGTATCAGATGCCTCTGCATCTCCCCGTGGTCCCTCTCATGCTTCATCGCAGTCGCCTGTTGCATCGCTAGCTGCTGCCACGACAATGCAGCTAACAAGCCAGCCCCGAACTGAATGCCACACGATACCAGCCGTTTGTTGTTGCTCACAGGTCTGTGTGTCAGATGGAGCTTGGCTGACCTAGATTACGCTGGGTTAGTCTCGGCTCCAAACTGCAGGTGGGACCCAAGTCAGCGCCATGGATGTCTCACCCTCCTTGGACCAGTGACTTCCTGGGAGCTGATCTTCTCATGTGATGGCAAAACTCAAACGATGTGGGCGAAAGCACTCGAGGCCGTGCTCGCTCAGAACTAGCTCACTCTTTCTGGCCCACATTCCACTGGCCAAAGCAAGACATGTGGCCAAACTGCCATCTGTGGGACCAGGAAATACCCCCACCTGTAGCGGGAGGAGCTGCAATTTCACCAGGAGGGGAATGAAGTGGGAGCAATCAGGCCATCCAGCACACCTGTGACTTGTCTGGCTCCCACGGGTGGGGACGACCTTGAGGACAGAGGCTGGGTCTTATTCACAGCCTTTGTGGACAACACAGTGCCCAGTTCCAGAAGTTACCAGGGAATGTGTACGACTGAAAGTCTACCAGGGACTTGGGAGTGATGAGTGAATCCAGAAAAAACATCCTTACCTGTACCTCCTCCCCATATCCTTGAAGGAGTCTGACATTTTCCCTGTTCCTGGCACAGATGCAGTTCTGAATGTCTCCTAGTAAAACCAGATGGCTCTTAACTGGCCAGGGCAGGGTTGGCAGACAGAGGAAGTAACCCTTGCACTCTAGAAACACCCCTCCCCATCAATGGGGAACCATCAGAAGGCAGGGGCTCAGAGCTGTGTCCTGGACCCCCGCCCACAAGTCTCACCTGGACCCCCAGCCCCGCTTGGGCTTCC
>NW_020173116.1:11708303-11715176 GCF_003031525.2 Neophocaena asiaeorientalis asiaeorientalis | reverse complement strand
CCGGACCCCCAGGCCCCGCCTGGGCTTCCCAACACCCCCGCCCCCTGGACCCCCGGCCAAGGCAGTTTTCTCCGTTCTTCTCTGGGAACTTTGGCACAACAGCTGCTTTACTGCGACCTCTCCAGGAAGTGGCTTCAGAGGATTAAACCACAAGCACATAGCAGTGATCGTTTTCAACAACTGAAACCTCAGCAGCGGGCTGTACCCAGAACTGTCATAGTGAGGGAGACGGTCGGTCTTTGCAGGCCCAGAGGGAAAAGTTCGTTTTGCAGAAGTTTGCAAGCAAAATGCTATTTTCCTGCCCTATTTTCTTTAAACGTGTCTTTAAATGACAGGCAATTTGACATTTCTGCTTGAATCTGAGGTGACCTTCTTACTGGAAGAAAGAAGTTTTAAAGGTAGCTCGTTCCAAGTATTTTGAGTTACAATTCTGGCTTTATTCTTTCCTTTGTCAGATAACCCTGTTTCCCAGTACTCAGTGTAAACGCACAGAAGAATAGGAGGCGAAGCAGGGCCAGGCATAAGAAAATGACCCAAAAAATGTGTGAAGAATTGAAGAAAAGAAAAATAATGCAGTAAGGTGGAAACTGCTGATGGCCCAGCCTGAGCCAGGGGCGCCAGTGGCAGGGGGAGGGGGGAGGGGAGGGGGAGGGCACCTGAGCAGCATCCCCCTTGGCCCTCGCTAAGGCCCAGGTAACAGTACCTGCCTGTGACCCTGGGTATGCCTCCTGCTTAAGGGTGGCACATGGAGCCTAAGGGTGTGTAGGTGTTTACTTCACCTTTTAGTTTAATTCTGAACAATTCCAACAGACTAAAAGGTTGCAGGAATAGTATAATAACACGAGTATGTGTCTTACCTCGGTTCACCAATTTTTAACATTTTGCTTTATTCTCATTTTCTCTCTCTGTTTCTTTCTTTCTGTCTGTCTGTTTCTCTCTCTCTCTCTCTGGGCCCCGGACCCCCTCGTTATCCCCCATCCCTGTGCTTCCCAGAAACTTAGTTCCAAATGCTTTTAACTTTGCTTCAGCTTTGAATTTAAAAAAATTTCCAAGCTTAAGTTTGATGTAAATAGTAATTTCCCCATAGGTTCAAGAAGTGAGGCTAGCGCCTCCCAACCCCCTGCCTGGATCCCAGCCCTACCTGGGCCACACACACACACACACACACACACACACACACACACACACACATTTTCCCCTGAACACCTGAAAGTTTCTTGAGAGTAAATAAGTAAGTAAACAATAGCTCTAGAGATAAATCTTCAGGCATTTAAAAGGAGTAAAAATTTGATTCTCTAGTATATTTGAGTCTCTCTCTTCATTCACCCAGAAGATGAAACTTTTCTTTATTTCTATCTTCACCTTGTTCCCAGAAGTTTTCAGGCAACTGTCCAGCTCTGAGTCAGGCAGTACAGCCATCCAAAACACAAAAACAAGGTGACAGATCTTGACTATTAAGGAAGACAAATAACTCTCCAGGCTTATACCTACTGCTGAGAGTCACATTCAGTTTGCAAAACAGATTCCTAAAAAACTGAACATGTTGTTTCAGGCATGTGGTATAAAACCTTCTGAAACCTATGGAGAAATAAATATTTACATCAAAATTAAGCTTGGATTTTTTTTTTAATTCAAAGCTGAAGCAAAATAAAAAGTATTTGGAACTAAGTCTCTGGGAAGCACAGGATGTCAGGCATTTGAGGGGTAGCGAAGATCCTCTAGCTTCAGATACAGGGAAACACATGACCAGGTTTAAGGCAGATTTTGTTGAAAAATGTACTGGCTCAAAGCAAAAGCAGAAGCCTTGAGAGAAGTCCACAAACTATTTGTTCTATAAAAAAGAGAGAAGCTAGCGCTTTCCCCCCAGAATTAAGGGAATTAGGAGCAGCACGGTGGGACTGTTTCTGGTCTGTATGGCTGTGTCATAAAGACAGCACCTGCATGTCCTTGACCCTGATGGGGCAGGGGGGTTGGGGGTGGGGTGGGAACAGAGTCGCTTACTGGAACCCATGGCACAGGAAGACCCATCTTTAGCAGAACCAGGCACTGGGCCACTTGGGCTGAATGTCTGACCAGGGAGAACCTGGTAAGGTTCAGACTTGGGTCCACCAAGGGCTACACACTCTCTTTCTATTTTACTTTCTGCCAACAAGTATCTTTCTCTTTAAAATCACCCTTTCCAAATCTACAAACAACAAATTAACTAACACACCACTGTAAAGCAATTATACTCAAATAAAGATTTTTTTAAAAAATCACCCTTTCCCAATGAACTTATCTACAAAACAGAAATAGAGTCACAGATGTAGAAAACAAACTTATGGTTACCAGGGGGTAAGGAGATGGGAGGGATAAATTGGGAGATTGGGATTGACATACACACACTACTATATATAAAATAGATAACTAATAAGGACCTGCTGTACAGCACAGGGAGCTCTGCTCAGTACTCTGTAATGACCTCTCAGGGAGCAAAATCTAAAAAACAGGGGATATATGTATATGCATAACTGATTCACTTTGCTGTACACCTGAAACTAAAACAACATTGTAAATCAACTCTATCTCAATAATAATTTTTTTAAATAAAATAAAAAATAAATAAAATCACCCTTTCGCTGTCAAACCTTTTGAACTTGACCAACTTCTGCCCCAGGAACCATTAACCAAGAGATTCAGCAAACCAGCCCAGCTCACGCTCCCTCTCCGTCAGATCCTCCGGTCACACCTTGCATTCCCAGTGAGCCCAAGTCATTCAGAGCCCCTGGCGGGCTGGACCATCAAGAAAAGACCCTTCTGTCACCTTCCTCCTGCATCAGCCCCTCCCGCAGGCCAACCCCCAACAAGACCACTCCTCTAGCTCAGAACAGTCGCCGTCCTTCCCCAACAGGACAGACAGGGAAGCTCGATGCATGAGACCCTCGGCAGCCACGGTACGAATTCACCAAGCTTCAAATTCTCCCAGCCTGATGTTTGTGTGAAAGGCATTCATTGCTCTGAACAACTCCAGAGGGCAAAGGCCGTGGGTCTGGTAGAGTGTGTCAACCCCGTTATAAACATGAAGCAATGGAAACCAACTCAGACACATTCAGTGGGTTACCCAAGGTCACAGAGCTAATGGAATCATCAAGTAGGATGTAAGCCCGAGTTTACACAGTCCACGTTCTTGGTGCTGGTCCTCAGCTCTGTTAGGAGCATCAGTACCTGGACCTAGAGGGGACTCCAGGAGCCATTAAGTTTACCAGCCCACCCAAACCAGCATCCTCCATAGATGGCCACACTTGCCGCTTGTAAGATGGACACTTTTAGTCTTGGAAACCACTCATGATCAGAAACTTCTGTCATTTTAGGATGCAGCCTCTCCTCCCCCTAAGTTCCACTCACTGGCCAGATTCCCCCCTGGGGGCAGCTCAGAAGAAGTCCTTCTGCATCTTCCAAGAGTCCTGAGGGTTAGGGAGTCTACACAGGAGAGCGCTGCGGGAACAACATGGCCCTTAGAGTCTGGCAGAGCGAGTGTCACTCCTCCCTTCCTTCGGGGCTAGGTGGATGGTTCGGTGCCTCCGTGAGGCTCGGTCTGCTAGTCTGTAAAGTGGCTGCAGTGTGATGTGCATCACAGGAGGGCATCTGCTGTATAAGGAGGTCAGCACAGTGCTGGCGCAGAGAAAGCCCTCGACAACAGGGCACTCCCTTCAGCATCTTCCAGAAGTAGACCCAGAATCTTGGGGAGGTAAGACCTGAGTGAGAAGTCAGAGCTTCCACAGTCTGCATTCTGCCTCACTACAGCTAAAGGTCCATCACACAGCCAGAGAATGTTCTGGTGTCCTAGTCAATAGCGCAGCTAATAGCTCACCAGGTGCTGTTCTAGAGAGGTGCGCAACTTCACCTAAAGGAACCAATGAGCCCGTGTGCATACGCCCATATTATAGGAGCGTGCTTAAATTGCCAACACACAGTCGTAAGCACACACGCATTCGAGGCCTATTATGGAATGCTAATGCTTTCATTCAGACATCTTAGCACAGGAGTTTTTAAGCACACACAGAACGGGAGATTGAAGCTGGATTCCTGTCCTCACTTGACCATTAGCTATTGCTATGTGATCGTAGGCAAGCCACTGAGCCACTTACCCAACCTGGGTCACAGTTTCTTCATCTCCAAAATAAAGGTTTGGGCTTCCAGAAGCTCCCAGGTCCCTCCCAGGTATAAAATCCTAGGGTCAAGGTCAGTCTGAACTTGAGTTTAGCCTTCATTCCTGGGCACACCTTTAATTTCTAAAGCACCAAGTCAGGGGCTCAGACAGATAACCACTGAATTGGATCAACTCACTAGCTTAAGGTCCCATAGCTAGCAACTGGCCAAACCAGGACTCAAGACTCCTGAGCTGTCCTGGGTACTGGAGTTTCAGCTCTGTGGGGCTGCTCACCGGGGAATGTTAACTAGTATCTGGACGCCCTGTGCTGGCAGAGGACAGGAGACTGGTTATGAGCAGACGCGCACCCTTTGAAATGAATGTTGCTTTCAACCCTTGTAATCTGAGAGTAATAAATGTCGCAGATATTGAAATTATCAGTTATCCAGAAAACATGACCATCTAAAATATAACACAGATAAAAGAAACCAGGACAAAAAAATCCTGAACGGCTGAAAGACAGTCAGTAGGATCCTGGCACCAAGTCATGTCTATTTGACTCACAGAAGAAATGTGAAGCTCTCTTTCAGAACCTGTCTCTTTACTCGTATGAATGTGGCCATTGCTTCTCAGAGGGGCAGATCGTATTTTGTAAAGATGGCCACAACATCATCTCCCTATTGCTTTCTGTTATGTGACCAGGCCACTCTGCCATCAAAAGTGGAGTCCAGGGCCTTCCCTGGTGGTGCAGTAGTTAAGAATCTGCCTTCCAATGCAGGGGACACGGGTTCAATCCCCGGTCGGGGAACTGGATCCCGCATACCGTGGGGCAACTAAGCCCGCGCGCTCTGGCGCCCACGTGCCACAGCTAGAGAGCCCGCGCACTGCAAGTACTGAACCCGTGTGCCACAACTAGAGAGAAGCCCGTGCGCTGCAAGGAAGAGCCTGTGCACCGCAATGAAAGATCCCACGTGCCACAACTAAGACCCGACGCAGCCTAAATAAATAAATAAGTGTTTTTTTAAAAAGGTGGAGTCCAACTTGTCAAGGGGTCCCTTGGATGTGGGCCAACTGTGACTTAAGTCTAATCAACAGAATGGTGCTGAGTGAGCACTGAAGCTAAGTCAGAAAAGGCCATGCAGCTTCCACCTGGCTTCCTTGGGATGCTGGCTCTGGGGGACGCCAGTCACCGTGAGAATTGTCCAACTGCCCTGAGACCTGCTGGGAGGGAGGCTACATGTAGGGGGTCAGGCCGACCGTCCCAGCCCAGCCCCAGCCATATGAGTGAAGCATCTCAGGCTCCCCAGACAAGTCCACTCACCAGCTGAGTACCACTGATGGATCTCAAGTGAAACACATGGAGCAAAAGAACCGCCTAGCTAAGACCCTCTCAAATTCATGACCTGTGGAGTCTGTGAGTTACAATAAAATGTTTGTCGTAAGCCACTCAATTCCGGGGCAGTTTGTTATGCAGTGATAGGTGACCAGAATGTTCTATCAGAAGCAGAGAAGAGGTAGCAAATCAGAAAGAGGGAGAGAGCTAATGTGGGAAAACACACCCACAAAGACGTGGCAGCCAATTACCCAATAACAGAGAAGAAAAACTACTGAGACAGATGCAAGAACCAAAGAGCACGGCAATCAGAGGCCTTTAAGAGCAGACAAAAACGGGCCCCTCCACGTCTCTGTGTCCTCCTGGGGTAACCAGGTGTTCCAGCACAAAACAGTTGATGTCCGTAATGATTTCCCTGAATCATGAAGAACAGTTGAAATTTTGTACAGGACCTTCTTTCTCGAGGATGCGACAGTGCATAACGTATGTGATGAGGCTAACATGCTAATTACCTTCCAGTGTATTTCCCTGCTCGTTGCCTCTATGGCCCCAAGAAAGGGGAAGAGCAAAGGCCTCCTTGGAAAGGAGAGAAGGAAGTGGATGTGACATAGGGGATGTCTAAGTAGGGAAAACGCGTTCTGCCCCCACTTCTGGGCTGAAAACCTGAGTGCAAAGAGACAGAGGGTAGAAGAGAGGGGGAAGCTGAAAGCTGAGGGGCTTTTTCTCTGCTTTCAAATTGGGTCCCTAGAGGAATCCCACCAGGGCAAAGTAAGGAGCCATTACCAAGATGGGGGCTCTGGGGAAGGATGGAGATAATGGCATGGCCTATTTAGGTAGAGGGATGCTAGGTTTAGCTCCCTGCTGGCCTCAGTTCTTTGCTGATTGGGAGGAGATTCAGATCTCCCCTGTGCTTCCAGTGGAGAATGGGGGGCTAAACTGAGATCTGAGCTGATATGGGGCTGCCATGATGGACAGGTGACCTAGAGGATGCAGGACATCCAGTCCCTAAGGAGCAGTATGGCCAACTGTGGAAACCACCCACTTAAGCCCTGAACTCTCCACCCTCTACCTTTCCAGGGGCTCCCCTGAGATCCTCATGGTCTAGCAACATAGGGTAGCACCTGTTCTGACTGGTTGGTACTCCTGCCGTGCGGGTTGGTAAATATTTGGGCTACCACCTGCACAGGTGGCCAGTCTAAGCCAGGGGAGAAGTGAGGCCATGGCCAAGGGATGCAGAGGACCATGGAGCCAGCAAGGGGCACAGTGGGGCCACATCAGCCATTGCACTGGCTCTGCCTCCCCTAAAGACCAGACCCCGGCTTTCCCAGCCAGGAACCTCAGCAGCCGATGTAGCAGGACACTGCGTGACCAGCCAGGTCCAGGAACACCTCCATGGAAACCAGTGAAGACT
>NW_020173116.1:11698233-11708153 GCF_003031525.2 Neophocaena asiaeorientalis asiaeorientalis | reverse complement strand
CCGCCAGGACAGCAAGTGTGGACCAGCCGCCCTCCCCACCATGCCCTGGGGACATGGCTTCCCCAGTTCTGAGACTCCTTGCTAGAAGTAGGTGGCAAAGTCAGAAACTCTAAGAGACTGAGCATCTACCCAAAAGAGACCAAATAAATCCAAAAGAGGCAGAGCTGGACCAGCCTAGACTGGAACAACATGGACCGGCAGCTTAAATCCCCCTTTCCTCCTGGAAAGAGGCCTCAGGAGCCAAACGAGATTCTAATTAGAGAAGTTATTAAACGCACATTTTTGTGACATCGAGTTGCAGTGACTACAAATTTGCACCACGATACATATATTTTAGAAATATTTCCTCCCAAAATTAAGTTGTCAGAACAGATGAGATTTTCTTTTAATGCTTTGAAAGATCATCTTTCACTCCCTGGAAAATATGTCCACCTAGAACGTCTTGTCCTCTGAGGGTCAGAGAAGGCACAATTTTCCCCAGCCCTGGGCCCAGCATGGCCACAAGAGCAGATAAAAAACCAAGAAAGCCAACCACGATAAGGAAGTCCAAGCGATTTTGAGTCACAGGGTGTGGGGAAATCCCTGGGCACAAGAAACCCCAGTCATTAGCCTGAAGACATCCCAAACTGACCGGGTTTTCCACAGACCCAGAAAGTCCCATTAAGAAACGCTTTGCTCTTCTCTGGAGCTGGGGGGGAGCACTTCCCTCTCACACGTGTTCCCTCTGGCTTCTCCCAGGATGATGCCGGGGCAGCCAGCTTCATCCCTGATTCCAGTAGAGTACCCTGAAGCTGGCCGATCTGAAACCCTGCTTCCTCCCCAGCAACATGATATGATAGACTCAGGTTCCCAACATCTGGACCTGTGATACTTTGGGGTGCACAAAGGATTTCGCTTCTCTGCACCCTTGAATTAGGTACGGCCACATGACTGGTTATCGTGTGAAGGACACGGAAAGGACACAGGTCACCTCCAGGTGTTTCATTTCCGATACCCCACCCTCCAGCCCTCTCTTCTGCCACCCTTGTTCAAGGATGGGGCCTCTGTTGATGGATGGTGGCCACCCTGATAGGAGACTGAGGTTTACTTCCATCCATGAAGCCACTCCCTTGTTCCTGAACATCTTGTTTTTCCTTCTGTTAAATAGGAGAAACAGATTTTTCCACACCAGCACTTGTGTCAAAACAATCTGAGGCAGACTGGTAGTCTACAAAATTCTCTTTTGAAAATGGCCTCAGGTAGCTGTGAGGGGCCGTCACGGTCTGACACAGCTGCCCCGAGACAGTGACGTGACGTGAGCAAGGTGATGGATTAAGCTACTGAGATGTTGTAGGTTATCGTTGCAGTGTGACCCGGAGGGTATATGCACAGCAATCAAAGAGAAGAATAAGGACACTGTGTTCGTTTTCTACTGCCCTGGAGCAAAGGACCACAAACTCAGTGACTTGAAACCAAGCCCCGTTATTAGCTCACATCACTGTGGGCCCAAGGTCGGCCTCTGCTTGGATGGACTCTGCTCCGGGTCCCACAGGTGGACATCAAAGCTTGGGGTCCTGTCCCACGTCCCTGGGGCTATGGTAGAACTCATCTCTTAGGGATTATACAACTGAGGTGCCCACTTTCTTGCTGGCTGTCAGCCAAGGCCACTCTCAGCAACTAGAGGCCACCACTGTTTCCTGCCCCGGGGCCCTCTCCATAAAACGGGACAGTTTGTTTCCTCAGGGCCAATGGCCCACCTACTTCACATCTCTCTGACCTCCTGACTCTGACCCCTGGACCCTCTTTTAAAGAGCCCAGCTGGTTGTGCCGGGAACACCCAGGATGGTCTTCCTTTTGATTAACTTCACATCAACTGACCGCGGACCTAAAATACATCTGCAAAATTCCCTCACCTTTGCTGTATAAGGTAACCTAATCATGGGAATGCCATCCCATCCTGTTTATATTACCCACCCTCATTCAAGGGGAGGGAGCTGCACCAGGCATGCTCAGTGGGGGGCACCTTAGAATTCTGCCAACCACAGACAGTTAAGAAAACATGCTGAGGAATACTAGCTCTAGAAAATTTAGGACACATCCAAAGCCATACATTGACTTCCTTGCTCCCCAATAAGAAAACCTCGTCTCGAATATTCTAAAGCCTTCCTACTCAAAGTGTGGTCCCTGGACCAGAACCATGGACATCACTTGTGAGAAATGCAAAATCTCAGGCCCCACCCCAGAACTAGGGAATGAGAACTGTCTGCTTTTTAACAAGACCCCCAGGTGATTTGAGAAGCATTGATCGTAAGGACTGGCTCATTCTTAAATACAGTAGGCAGATACCCACGGGGACTAAAAGCGGGGGTGCTATTAAATCCCTGTACCCAGATCACCCCAGCCCTCTCAGGGTGGTTCCTGAAATTTTGAGGTCAGAACCTCATAATCTGATGATGGTGATGATGGTGATGATGGTGAGGATGGTGAGAGGATGGTGATGATAACTAACACTTATTGAACATCCACCATGTGCCAGGCACTGGGCAAAGTCTTGACATGTATGATTTCTTTTAATTTTCCCAATACTTTACAAACTAGATATTATTATTTTTGTTTTAGAGATAAAGACACTGAGGCTTACAGAAGTTAAATAACTCCTCCAAGGAAATACAAATAGAAGTGATGGGGCCAGGACTTGGCCCTCATCCCTTTAACTTAGGGGTGATGTGATCAGATTGTCACAAATAGTCAAAGCTAATCTGGGAATCACAAACTGGGGGTCACGGCCCTGTTCAACTTGTGGATATGCATTTTTTTCAGCTTGGGTGGTGGTGTTATTTTTCACTGAATGTCTTTTCCGAGGGACAAACTCATTCCAGTGGGTCATAGGCCCTGTCACTCACAGCCTCACGGATTTGACTTACTGCCTGGCCCCTGAATAAACTCAGGTTAGCAATCCCCAATTAAGTCCAAGCATTCTTAAATTTCCTCTTGACATTTCATGAAAAATTTGAGGGCTTCCCTGGTGGCACAGTGGTTGAGAGTCCGCCTGCCGATGCAGGGGACACGGGTTCGTGCCCCGGTCCGGGAAGATCCCACATGCCGCGGAGCGGCTGGGCCGGTGAGCCACAACTACTGAGCCTGTGCGTCTGGAGCCTGTGCTCCGCGACGTGAGAGGCCCACGCCCCGCGATGAAGAGCGGCCCCCGCTCGCCGCAACTAGAGAAAGCCCTCGCACAGAAACGAAGACCCAACACAGCCAAAAATAAATATAAAAAATAAATAAATAAATAAATAAAATTTGAGTGGAATACTTCCCAGAAATTCTTTAAAATAGCAAAGAACCCCTGCTCTCTAACCCATCCATTTCATCAGATGAATGAAACTAACGTCCAGAAACAAACTTCTATGTCCAAGTCACATAGCAAGATGATATCCTGGTTTTAAACCGGCCTCCTTTGGCCCACAGTCAAGTGCCACAACAACTTACCTCGTGTGTTTAGGGAATTATTTGTGCTCAAAATGCAACAGAGGTTCTTAACTAACGTACGCCCCAGAAACGTTCAGATGGAGTTTCATACAGATTCTCACGCTACTGATTAAGTCAAAGGCCCATTTATCTAATGAGAATCATCAGATACATGACAGGTTTAGAACACAGGCTCTGCGGGGAGAAAGAAGTCCCTAAATAGTTTATATAAGTGGGACAGGGAGGAGTATAAGAGGTAGAATAGAGCAGTGGATCCCAGCCTTAGCTGCACATCAGAATTGCCTGGGAAGCTTTCAAAACTACTGCTGCCTGGGCCCCAAACCCCCAAGTTCCTGACGTAATTGGTCCCAGGTACGGAGATTTTTTTTTAAAGCTTTCCAGGTGGTTTTAATGCTCAACCAGGTTAAGAACACTGGAGCGGGGACTCTAAGATTCTGGAAGACCAACATCACCCCCGTCACTATTTTTCCTGTGACCCCACCGGGTCTGGCTCATCAGCTGATCACAGACGCTTCCACGTCCCTTTCATCTTTTTGCTGCCTTCTCCCTTCCTTCTTTAAGCAGCAGTCCTTCATGGGTAGAGAACAAAATTGGTGGGAAGCTGAGGTCTAGTTTCAGACTCTGAGGTACTCACTTATTCCTGCTGATTCACTTCTGGACATGAAACCTCCTCTCATCTCCTAAGGGAGTGTTTCTCCCAGACCAGTAGCCTCAGCATGACCCGGGAACTCATTCGAAGGGCAAGTCCTCAGTCCCTCTTGCCCTACACCTACTGAATCCAAAATTCCGAGTGGGCTCAGCAACCCATTTTAATAAATCCTTCAGGTGATGCTGAAGTCTGAGAACCACTGATTGGAGACAGTCATGATCAAGTGTCCCCATACAGAGAGCAGGTGATGGTGACATAAGAAGACCACCCGAAACTCTACACTTGCCCTGCTTCAGCTGTGTTGTCACTAGACTCTGCCATCCTAGGGTCTGTGCGTCCTGATCACTCAGGTGTCGACTGTCAAACAATTGGGCTTTGAGGGTGCGGTAGGAGCGGGGATATTGAGGGCAAGGGCTGTGGCAGGCGTGGAAAGGTGGGGCAGCGTCCCGGGCCAGCTGGCAACAAATGGTGCGGGGACCATCCTCACAGCCCCACGACCCTGGCCGAGCTCCCTTTCTTGCCTGTTACGATAACCAAACAGGCTAGAAAGTGGAACATACAATGAAAATATGGGCAAACTGTAACGAGGTTTGAGGGGAAGTGCCCCTTCTACCGTGCATGTAGGAGGAGCCCCCCTTTTTGAGCTGGTGAAGAGGGACCCCCATTCTCTCGGGGAGGGGGAGCTCAGGGAAGGGTGAGCGGGGTGGGGGTGGGGGTGCAGGATGGGCTGCCGGGAGGAATGCCCCAGCATCCCACCGCTGACATCGAGCTGCCGGAGGGACTCAGAAGGTCAAGTCACTCAGCTGCCTCGGTTTACAGGAGAGGAAATTCAGAAGGATGACAAGCCCTGAATAGCATCACAGGGCATTAGGGCAGAATGGGACCAGGGGCTCCCGAGGGAGCTGGGCGCCAGGAAGAGGCAAGGCCTCCAAAGGGGAGTGGGAATCGAGAGGGAGGGCATCTAATACAGAGAGCAAGCTTTTTTTTTCTCGGTCGTGCCGTGCGGCATGTGGGATCTTAGTTCCCCGACCAGGGATCGAACCCACACCCCCTGTGTTGGAAGCGCAGAGTCTTAACCGCTGGACCATTTAGGTAGCAACCCCGTGAGCCCAGCATTGTGCTAAAGCTCCGTGTGATTCGGATTCATACGCCCTTCCCTCCACCTGTGAGCCTCACCATCAGCATCACGGTTTACAGATGGGGAGACCGGGGCGCCGGGAGGGTGAAAATAAACTGCGTGGGTTACTTAATTATAATCGAGGGTAAAAATGATTTTTTTAAAGAATCGCACCCACTTTTATTATTACTTCACAGGAATGAAGCAAGGGATAAAGATAAGCTTAACACTTCCTGGCTGTTGACTACTGGTGGACCATCTCTATTCAGTGATACTTTTTCACTGGAGAACAGGATTTTTAAAAGACAGTTACTATAGGAACAGGTGCGTGACATCACACAGCCAGTAACAGGCACAGCTGGACTGGAACCCGGACGCTTTAGCCTCTGGGACTCACACTTAGCCACACTCTACCTGCTACTCCTCCAAGACGGCCGTGAGGGTTGGTCATCAGCCAACACGGAGAGCTCAGGCACTGGAAAAGTTTCTCATACTTTAGAAAGCATCCCACGATCCTTCCAAAGAGGAAAGCTTCTAAACTCAGTGTAAGTCTCAGAGGCACAGCCTCCCCTGAGCTGGAGACAAACCCTCTCAGCAATTCCTTTCCTCTTACTGATTCCACAGCACTTTTGCCGGTCACTTCCAATCAGAGAAGGTCCCTAGAAATCCTCCAATCCAGCCCCTTTTTTGACAGATAGAGAAACTGAAGCCCCAAAAGGTCAAGGTCACTTTCACACAGGTGAAGAAGGTCACAGAGATGAGGAAAGTCACATGGAGGAGGCACCGGGGGTCTGGAGACATCAGGAAAGCCTCCTGAGGTGCCCTCCAGAAGTGATGGAGCCCAGGTGTCCTGACTCCCAGGTCAATCGCCCTCCCTGCCCTTGTCCCCTCTTACCTGCAGCTCTGCATCGTTTGCCTGGTGCTGTCTCCTGGGATGGCTGCCAGGCCTTTCACCTTCAGTGGGAGCTCAGCGGTCTGGCAGGAATTTATACGTCCAGGGATTTCCCAATCGGGCTTGTGTCACTCCTCCAACTGGGTAGCTGTGAACACACCTTTTCCCTCCTCACTGGGAGCGCCGTCTCAGCTGTAGCGCTGGGTGCGTGATCACTCAGATGGGGAAGTGACCAAAGAAACTCTGTGTAAGTTTCCCTATTTTTTGTGACTCGCTAAAAGTTACATACTTCCAGCTGTGAGGTGGTTTTAAAGTGATGTGTATTTTGCCCAACCACGCCCCATTAAAGAGAAAAGGAGGACTCTGGGGCTTTAACCAGCGAGGTATGTGCCGTTTCCCCCCACCCCATGAAGTCCTTCTAGGGTTAGGAGACCCCCACTGCCAGTCTTACGTGATGTTTAGCTGTTAGCAAAGGAAGGGGGTGATTCTCTTAAGTATTTATTATAGTGTGTGGGATTTGGCTAACTGAATAGTTTAGAGATGGAAATTCATGTCTGTACAAAACCAGTGTCTCCTAACCACCCAGCAGCCCCGAAGGTGATACTGAATGTGCCTCTCCCCCTCAGGGAGCTCCCCGTGGAGCTGGAGAGGACAGAGCCCCAGGGGGTGGGCCTGGACCCCTGCTGTTGGCAAGGAAGGACTTTTCCAAATGTCCTTAAAAATCCCTGTTACTAACCTTAATGACATCTTCTGTCTGATTTATTCAGATACTGAGGCTCTTACACGTGAAAAGGCAGATACAGAAACTCTTTTAGAGAAATCTTAGGAATTTCATACCCAGAGCAAATGGCTCACAGTCAGAAGGGCCCGCCGGCATTAGTTTTATCCTTTTGCTAACAAGGAAGGTAACTTTCAAGGGTCACAACTCAGATGGATAAATAATATCGGAGAAAAACAATGCTGAAGCAAGATGGAAACTTAGAGATGGTCAAATCCATTCTCCAGTTCCAAGGAGATGAAACTGAGGTCCAGGCACATAGGGGGACCACAGGTGAGTTCACTGGATTAACTGAGTGTGTGTATAACTTCATGATGGGGTTCTTATGGAAGCTGGAAATACCCCCAAAAGGAGTTTATTGGGCAAAGAGTAAACGTTACCTTGTATCTGTGTTCATTCTTTTTCCAAGGACCAGCTGAAGGGGGAATATTTGTTTCTGTTCCATAATTTTGACATGGTAAAACTGAAGAGTGAGCTATACATTTGGGGTCAAGCCAAGGAAGTTTCAAGGGTGTGAATTCACCCGAGCAGGTAAATCTCATCAAATACCATCGTCATCCCAGGATGAAGGGCATGTCAATAACTGAGTCCTCTCCACACCGTCTCTGTAGTCCACCAAACACATTAATCCAGCTGACCTGCCTTGGTTGAGATCCTAGTCACTAAATAGCATAGGACAGCCCACATTAATAGAGCCAAAGAAAGGAAGTGAAATCGTGCAATGTGCCTTTGGCCCTGCTGAAGGGTAACTGCTGATCTTGTGATCCATAAAGAGGAATTTACATAACCTCAGCTTTTTCTGTGGGAAACACTGATCCTCAAGCCACAAGAATTGTTCGAATCTTTGAATCGTCCTTTCAATAACTAACGCCTCAGACTCACAGCCGCCCAAGAACAAGTCCCCCGGCCTGCAGCAGTGCAGGCTGACCTCGGTTCACTGGGCTTTTTGCTTTATTGCAATTTGAAGATACTGCATTTATTACACATCGAAGGTTTGTGGCAACCGAATTCTTTGCAAGTCTCTTGGCATCATTTTTCCATTAGCGTTTGCTCACTTCGTGTCTGTTTCACATTTTGGTAATTCTCCAAATAATTCAAACATTTTCATTACTACTGTATTTGTGATGATGATCTGTGATCTTTGACATGATTGCAAAAAGGTTATGACACACTGAAGGCCCAGGTGATGGTTAGCATTTTTTAGCAATAAAGTATTTTTTAACTAAGGTATGTACTTTTTTACACACAATGCTATTTTGCATGCCTAATAGGTTACAGTAGAGTGTAAACATTACTTTTATATACATGGGGAAACCAAAAAATCCATGTGACTCACTTTATTGCGATATTCTCATTATTGTGGTGGCCTGGAACCGATCCTGCGGTGTCTCCAGGGTTACATTTTCTGCACCCTCCTTCCCCTCCAGGGCCTACACTGACCCGTTCCCACTGTCACCAGTGCATTGGTTCAATTTCTCCACCAACTGATGGGAAATAAACAAAGCACAGAATGTTCCGTAGTATCTCGAAATCCTCTGAGGTTTGAGGTGAAGGTTGCCCAGGATGTCTATTGCAAGGGTTGAAGCAATGAGTCTTCATTTTTTAGACTCAGGAGGACTTTTCAAAGTCTGTTCTGGTTCAGAAATCAGCAGCAGCGTCCTCTGAAAACCCTGTCAAGATTTCCACCCCCTTTCCTTCCTTGTGCTGTGGAGGCAGAGGGTGTGGGAGGTGAGACGGGAGCTGGCGGCCAGGACGGCATGGGTTGGCCACTACGCCATGTATTACAGCGCGGGCTAATTGTCCCTGGTTTTATGGAATAGCCTCTGTCTTATTATCCCCATAAGCCCACTCATACTTATCAGATCAGAGTTCTTTCATTTTGATTCAAGAAAATATGGTCATCGAACCTATAGAATCAATACAGCAATCAGACCCCATAAAACTGAAAATTCTAAGGCCTGCTCTCGTCAACAGGACAATACAGAAAAAAACTCGGTCTTACTCACGGAGGCAGGAGAAAAATCATTTCCTTCTCATGAACGACTTACAAATTAGCAAACATGAAAGGAAAATATCTACCACAAATGGGCTTCAGTCTCCTCAGCTGTAAAAAGAGAGGGCTGAGGTCAATGAGTTCTGTATTAGTTTCCTTTTGCTGCTGTAACAAATTACCACCAACAATGGCTTAAAACAATACCACCTGATCCTCTTACAGTTCTGGAGGTCAGAGGTCTGACATGGTCTCAAGGGGCTACAGTCAAGGTGTTGGCAGTGCTGAGGTCCTTCTGAAGGCTCCAGGGGACAATCCTTCTCTTACCTTTTCCATGTCCTAGAGTTTGTCCTCAATTCCTTGACTGCGGCCCCCAGCACATTGCCCTTTTTTCCCCCGGGCTTCCATCAGCACGTGGCCTTTTTTCTTTGACCTTCTTGCCTCCCTCCTAGGAGGACTCTCGTGACCCGAATAATCCAGGATAGTCTTCCCACCTGAAAATCCACGACTTAATCACGCCTGTAAAACCCCTTTTGCCGTATAAGGTACCAAAACCACAGGTTCCGGGGAGGAGTTTGGTGTGCTTAGGGGACTATTATATTCAGCCTTGACAAGCTAGAAGATTCCTTTCCCGTTCTCAGAGTCTGTGCCTAACGATGCTACAGAGTGTAGGGAATGGGTCTGCATAAGTGTGGACTGGAAGAGCGCAGTGCCCGTCACACCTAAAGGTCAAGGCTGTCTAGACGGCGTGGCAGAGAGAGAATGCACAGAGCATTCGAGAGCTGCAGGAGAGATTTTGTTTAGTATTCAGTTATTTCCAGCTCCTCCTTGGCTTTCCTCCTCCTAACCTTGGCTCCAGTGAGAGACACCCAAAGGGATGAGAACTCTAACGGCCACTGCCCACTCTCCCCCCATCCTGCCCACGGGGCCCAGGGCGTGGACAGAGGCCAGCTGGACGCTGGGCCCGTGTCATGCCTACACCCCATCCCCAGGGCACCCAGCCCCGACTGCCTCCTCACCGAAGGC
>NW_020173116.1:11671909-11698192 GCF_003031525.2 Neophocaena asiaeorientalis asiaeorientalis | reverse complement strand
CCCCCCCCCCACCCACACACACACGCACCGTTGCATCCTGCATCCACAAACCAAGTCCTCCCTCTGCCGTGGGCTCCAGAGACTCCAGAAGGCTGCTCTGATTCGAGGTCCACTGTCCTTCTCTGTGCCCCTGCTTCCCTCTGCCTTACCCTCCACCTCTGGGCCAGGGACATGGGGCCGACGCTGGGAACATGGCCCATCCAGAACCAGCCGCGTGTCCCATCACCGAGGGTGGCCAGGAAGACATGCCTGCCAACAGTCCCCACGGCTTCCTGTCTATCCAGACGGGAAGCGAAGTTTCCAGATCTGGCCACCCTCCCCACACCTCCCACCTCCTCCGGCCCTGATACCCCTCCAGCTTCTATAGAGCCCCTGCCCCCAGCTTCCACTAAGTCATGGGATGGTTCTCTGCTTTCTAATAATCTCAGTGACACACAGAACATTTGCTCAGCTGACACCCAAGCGCCATGCTTCTGGGAAGCAGTGATGGTTCCTGAATCACCCCGCCAGGCCCCAGATGCACCCACGGCCTTCTCATCCGTGTGTCAGGTAATGTAAAAAACCGCACCTGGTCACGGGCACCTGCCAACCCTCCCGACAGGCATGCAGACTTCAGGCTGAGCCGACTCTGATTTGTCATCTTCAAAACACTCCAGGCCCCCAGGGCAGGAGGTCAAGGGCAGGCTCCACGGGATCTGACTGCTGGGCTGAGGACCTCGGGTGAAGCGAATCACGATGAGGATGCGGGTTCCTCAATGGCCCTTCAGGGTCTGGCACTCCAGCTTTCACAGGAGGTGCCATTCCGTGCGGTTCCCGGTCACCCACCTCACCCAGCACTCCCGGAGCTATTACACTTGCCCCAGGGAGCCTGTGTGGGATCAGTGACCTCACACGGCTGTAGCTGGCCTCAGTTCATGAACCGTGAGCGAGGGACCCCCCCACCGGAGAGGAAAAGGAAGGGGACGGTCACCCCTAACGTGGCATGGGAGAGACCGGCTGAATCTGGAGGACAAGGGGCAGTGATACACCAATCCATAGTTTATGGACTGGACAGTGCTCTTAGGAAAGACACTTTAAAACGGATCTGAAGTTCAGAGCCAAGACCTCCCCTTTACTCCGCAAACCGCCCTGGATTAACCAAGTCTTTTATTGAGCACGTCTGTGTTCTAGCTTTGACATCTGGGGCCTCGCTGACCCCTCCAAGGACTAGCCCGTTCCAAACGACTCACCCATAAGTGTGCCTCTCAAACACAAACCAACCAGCCCGGAGCCCACACCCCAGCCTCCTTCAACTGCGTCCACTTCCACGTGTACATTTCCCCATTTGGGGAGTCCATTTCCCCCCACTTAGAACGCCTTTAGAAGCATTCCCATCTCCTTTGGCTCGACAAAAGTGGATAAAAACAATTTTTTCTACATCCTGTCAGGGCGAACCCAGAGCTCAGCAAAGGGCAGACCAGTAAAGAAGGCAAAGCAAGAGCCCCCCAGCCGGAGAAAGGGGGGAGGTGGGGCAGCGGGGGCAGGAAGCAGAAAGCCCTGGGTCAGCGAGAATCAGGGTGGCTGTGACGGAGCCCTGGGGCAGCAGTTCTCAAAGTGTGGCCCGGACAAAAGCAGCGCTTCCTGGCAGCTCGTTAGAAATGCAGATTCTGGGACTTCCCTGGCGGTCCAGTGGTTAGGACTCCAAGCTTCCAGTGCAGGGGGCACGGGTTCGATCCCTGGTCGGGGAACTAAGATCCTGCAAGCCGCGCGGCACATCTCCCCCCCAAAAGAAGAAACGGAGATTCTAAGTCCCTACCTCAGAGCACTGAGTCAGAAACTAGAGGAGGAAGCAAACAACTCGGGTCTGACGAGCCCCCCACCCCCAGATGATTCTGATGTGGACAAAATGTGGGAAGCGCTATTCCAGTGGCTCTCACCTCTGAGTGCCCATGAGAGGCGTCTGACAAATACCCACGCCAGGCCACTCTCTCACCAATGAGACCTGGGGAGTGCAGGTGGGAGCCATGGGGCTGGGTCAGGCGATACTCTCAAGTTCCCCTGTGGTCTCTGGGCCGCCTGCCAGCACTGAGAGCCACTGCCTGAGGCCTCGGGCCGCTCACCTCCTCCAGGGCCCTGTCTTTGGCTGCCGCAGGGAGAAAACACAAACAAGTAAGAAAATTCCAAGGCTCACTCACAGAGGACAGGCCCTAAGGAAGACACAGGTGAGGCCTGGGGTTGCCAGGCTTCATCAAAGGGGCCTCGCAGACAACGGAGCTTCCAGATCTAATGGCCAGCATCTACTCAGGTCAACCGGGGGAAGCTGACTTCAGTTCACAGCAACCAAGCTCAGAAAAGACCAAGGTCTGGGTCGGCACCCCATTCATTCATATTCATGTCTCTAATGTATTTTTGAAAACCTGCCCCAAGAACTCACATTCCAGTGGAGGAAAATGACAAAAATGAAGAAGTAAACAAAGGAGTGTCATTTTACAACAAGCGAGATGCTGAGGAACCAATGACCGATGCTAAGGTCCTCCGCACAGGAGAATTCCCTCCACGAGGTAGAGTCAAAGGTCAATTCTTGCTGGATTCAGTCCCCGCCCACAGTGTCTGCGGCACCTCACCTTGTGATGTCTCAGGCTCGATCCGGCTACATTAAGGCAGTAAAAGTAGGGGCGTCAATAGTGCTGGTAATTGAGACAGGACTAGGGTGAAGTTTGTTCTGATCCCATCTGTATCCAAAAGGCTTGCTAAGTAAAAAACAAACAAAATGACAGCAAATACACGTTACTAACTTAGGAAAACTAGTCACGTACCATAAGTGATGATGCATTGATAACAAATCCTAATTATTTCTCTATTCAGAACTCTGTTAGCCTGGATCCATTTCCGGAGTGTACTTGACAGACTTCCAACGGCTTTAAATACATGCCTTCTCCCACAACTTCAAGCTCATGTCTTTCTCAAAACAATGACTGAGAATCAAATAGGGCAGTAAATGGTCTCCTACCTGAATCACGGGTTCATGCCTTTCTTTCCAGTGTCTGAATGGAGAAGCAAGACCCCCTTCCCAAATGCTCCAAGGAAGCGCCCCTCACCCCACCAACGGCTCAAGAGGATGGTGACCCACAGTTGTCCTGACCACTGTCCCAGTGACTAAGAAGACAATGTTAGAGTCACACACGGGCAGACATGCCCCCCTGACCTGCCCTCCTGGGCCTATACCCAGAGGAGTCAGCCCAGGAAGGGGTGCAGAGGAATTCCACCTCCAGACTTTATGACAGCCCCAGGTGAGGGGGGAGAGGAATCCGCCGGGTTCTGTAGGGTTCAATCAATCCGCTATTCATCCTCTGGGAATCTTAGAACCCCAGGGGCTCCACAGTCCCAAGTTCTGTCTCCTCCAGACCCTGAAAGACAGGAGGCAGCTGGACCATTCTAACAAGGCCCGAGGAGCTGCCCAAGCTTTGGGGCCATCTTGGGCCAAATTCTAGTAGAACCAAGCAAACTATGCATTGGGGCTTGTCTGGTCAGAACACCGTGGGTTTTGCCCTTGTTCTTGGGTATCCATCGACCCACAGGTTGTTGGAGTGGGAAGACGCTCGGGGCCCCCCAGGGCACCCCCTCCCTTTGTAGATGAGAAAGCCCTGGTGGTCGGATTTCACGCAGTTAAAGACTAAGGGCTGAAGCCCTCCCCTGCTCCCCGATGAGTATCCAAGCCTCGCCAGCTTAGACAACAATTCTTTGAAAAAGCAGCAGAAGAAAGTCATTTTCCAGACCAGGCTCTGTGCTCTCCGGGTGCAATCAGCCACACAGGGTGATGGTGGTCTCCCCGCCGGCCTCCCCCGGAGCCATCTCTGGGTCCAGACCGACTTCGGTTCCTAATCCAACTTACCACACCCTTGGTAAGCGTCTACACCACCTGCATCTCTGCGAGTGTGAAGAGGGGTCATGATAAGACCCACTCTCTCTCCCAGAGCACCTACTAAGCGCCTGACTCTATTCCAAGCACTGTATTTACATATTCACTTACTTGGTCATCCCAACAGTCCTATGAGGTAAGTGTGATGATGTATCAGCCGCCCTGTTCTGCAGATAAAGAAACTGAGGTATGCAGACGTCAAGTAACTTGTCAAAAGAGCGCAGGCTAGGGGTCGAATTCTCTTTTTCCAAAAAGACACGTTGGAGTCCCAACTCCCTCCGCCAACACCTCAGGATGTGACCTGAGCCGAAAACTGCATCTTTACCAAGGCAACCAAGTTAAAACGAGGTCCTTAGGGTGGGCCCTAATCCAATATGATTGGCGTCCGTATAAAAAGGAGAAATTTGGACACAGAGATGGACACACAAGAGGGATGACAACGTGAAGACACACAAGTAGGAGACAGCTGTGTGAGTGCAATGACACACCTACAAGCTGAGGGATGCCAAGGATGGCCGGTGACACCAGGAGCCAGAAGAGGCAAAGACGGATGCTCCCCTGGAGTCACCAGAGGGAGCCTGAGCCTGTGGACACCTTGACCTGCGACTTCCAGCCACCAGAATTGTGACACCACTCAATGCTGTTGCTCTGAACCACCCGGAAGTAGTAGCTCACGTTGGAGCTGAGCCTCCACCTTGGGCCCTGTGGTTCCGGAGCCCATGATCCCATCCCCACCATCCAGGGAGGCTGGAAGGGCAGCTGCCAGTTCAGCACCAGGAGGGACACGGCATAGCCCTCGTGCCTGGGGCTGGAGGAGGTAGCTGAGCACTCCACCCGGAGGGGATCGGCCACGCGGGTCCGATGGCCACCCACATCCTCAGAAGGTTAAAATACACCAAGAAAGATGGCAAACATCTCCAACAAGACTGAAACCATCCTCTAAGTTCCCAGCATGTAGCAACAGAACCCTTCACTCCAGAATGTCATGTCCCTGAAGAAATGGGACGTGTTTGTTTACCATCTTCTTTTGCTAACCCGTATTTCACACTGATGGGTGAGCCTATCACATTCCATCAAGAAGCGAATTGCTTTGTTACTCTTGCCAAGGTGGAATGAGGCCAAAGGCAAAATGCCTTCCAAGGACGGGCAGGTGAGAGGCTCTCTCCAAACCCACTCCCTCACGCCTGGTCGCCCTCCAGGGTCGACGCCGGGTCCCAGGCTCAGCACAGAACAGTGGTGGGTGCCAGACAGAAGCTCAGCCCCCGCCCTGCCCCAGGGGTAGAGTCTGCACCCTGATCTTCAACAGCCCTTAGAGATAAAGGTGAGGATGCTCAAGGATGGGGAACCCCGGAGCAGTAACAGTCACTAATCCCACCGAGTCTAATGCACATTTACTATGAGTTCAAGGAGCTGAGACAAAGGTGACCACGATTCTCTGCTCGTTAGCGGCCTGGGCACAATTCCTACTCTCTCTGGACCTGTTTCCTCCTCTGCACATCAGGACAATAACAGTATCAATCCAGGGTTGTTGTAGGACTAAACCAGCATGCGGCAAAGTGCAGAGCACAAGTAAAGCACCAGTAAACGCTGGTAACTACAGCAAAACTAAGCCCAACTCATTAACGCCCTGGGCACGAGGAACCAGCCTGAAGTGCAGCGGCTCAAGGCACCTAGAGAGACAGCTGGTGGGAGGTGAAATCCCCCTGGAAACAACGCTGTGTGTGTCTGGGGGTCGAGGAATGGCCTGCCCGCTCCCAGCCTTGGCTGCCTCACAGACGTGCACAGCCCCACCCCAGGGGCTGGGACCTACCTCCTGTCGTCAGAGGGAATTTAGGGAGCCCTGGGCGCCTGGCTCAGTGTCGAGTCAGCCTTGCCAGGCCTCTGACCCGGTTCCTTCCAGAACCCTCTCCCAGGTCAGGCCAGGACCTGCAGGCCCTGCTTCCTGGCATCTGTGGGGAAAAGAGGCCAGAGGCCAGGAGACGGGGCCAGGTGCTTGGAAGGCAGTGGCCTCAGCGGAATACGGGGTGCAGGGTGAGGGACGGGGGTAGTCAGAGCTGGTGTGATGAGCCCCACTGGCCCTGCCACAGATAACCTCCCACACCTGCCAGAGTGACCCTGGTGCCTGGCCCGGCCTTGGGGGACGGGGCCCTGAGGAAGCAGTCCCTCCCCACAGATCCCTGACCCTGATGACCTGCCATCCGCTCCACTGCACACCCCGGTTCCCGTGAAAGGAGACATGGGAAAGGAGCTGAAGTATACGAAGGCCGTTCTGTGGCAGGACTGAAGGAACTTCCTAGAAGGTGACGTCAGCCAGGGACGACTCCCAGGTCGCCAGTGACACCGGCAGCTCCCACCACAGCTGGCCACCAGGTTACAAGGAAAGCAAGTCTAAGACCAACTTTTGCCTCATACATACACAGGCGTTGTTGAACTAATCTCGTTTATTGGCCAGCAAGGACCAAAGATGTTCGTACATCCTATTAGGTAGGCTCAAGAAAGTGCCACTGTGCTCCAGACTACACCTGGCATAGAACATCCAGTCAAGCCAAAGCCAAGCCGGCATCAGGTGGCTGGAACCCACCTGTGACCTGGGCTGGATTCAGGATGAGTGGGGCATCGTCCCTGTGGAGAGTCCTGACGTCCTGTTCACGCAGGAGTGGAGAGAATGTTCTCTACAACATGGGCCTTTCATCTCAGCAAGGAGGGCGCGGGACTCGATCACATCACACACGTCAATAGGTCACTGTTAACAGCCAGGAAAATCCATCCTGACATTCTGTTGGTTGTTGATTGCCACAGAGATGGCAGGAAGCCTTCTCTGGGGCAAGAGCTTTTTACCAGAAGGCCAGATGATCTTTCGCCTGGGGTCTCCTGACTGGAATTCTTGTAGCCCCTGGGGCACAGCTGCATCTCAGAACCACACATGGAGTCCCAGACGTGCACATGGTTTCACAGTCAGTTACCTAAGGCATGAGAGGAGGTCTGCCTGACCCCTGAGTTCCCAGCAAAGGTGCAAACCTGAATCCAACCACAAGCAAACACCGGACAGAGAGCAGGGACCTTCCACAGAGTGCCTCACCCACGCTCTTCTAAAGGGTCAACATTGTGAAACACAAAAAAGAGAGTGACCTGGTCCCGAGGAAGGAGGCTGAAGAGAGAGGACACCCAGATGCTACGAATGACCTTCGGCTCTAGTGGGCATCATTGGGACAAACGGGAGAATTGGTACAAGGTCTGTAATTGGATAAGGATATCGTGCAAAGGACCTGATTTTGATCACTGTGCTGCAGTTATATAAAAGCATTCCTTGCTTTCAGGAAATACACCCTAAGGTATTTAGGAATAAAAAGATACGCCTACAACTTACTCTTAAATGGTTCAGGAAAAAATAAACACACACACACACACACACACACACACACACACACACACACAGAGGGTAGGGGAGGCAGTGGAGAAGAACAAAATAAACACTAAAATGTTAACATTTGGCAAACTAGGTGAATGTTGTGGGAATTCTTTTTACTATTTTTGCAACTTTTCTCTAAATGTAAAATTATGTCAAATAATTTTTTAAGTTAAAACTTAACACCTGAGGGCTTCCCTGGTGGCGCAGTGGTTGAGAGTCCGCCTGCCGATGCAGGGGACACGGGTTCGTGCCCCGGTCCGGGAGGATCCCACATGCCGCGGAGCGGCTGGGCCCGTGAGCCATGGCCGCTGAGCCTGCGCATCTGGAGCCTGTGCTCCGCAACGGGAGAGGCCACAGCAGTGAGAGGCCCGCGTACTGCAAAAAAAAAACAACAAAAAACTTAGCACCTGTAACCCCGTCCACACCTGGCTGGTCTTCAAACCTGCTCGTGGGCCTGGCTCTCCTCCTACAGTCCCGGACCTTCTGCACATACCGGGGGCCACCCACTGCAGGCAGCCACGAAGGCCTGTGCTGGGTTCTGGGGACCCCTTGACTCAGCAGCAGGCCTTCAGGGGCTCCCAGATCTCTGAAGTTCCCAGGAGCCTAAAGCAGCAGTCAGGACCTCCACTCTTGTGAAACCTCCTCCTGTCTCCCTGCCCTCGGGGCCCAGTAAGGACCCACTGAAACTGTTGCCCAAGCCTTGTGTCACCCCCCACCCCAATCTCGCTCCAACTCCAGGAACCGGGAGAGGCTCTGAGTCAGGAGCCCTCTGAGCTGGCCCTGCCCACTTTGTGATAGGTTTCACCATGGGTCAGATCCAAGCTTTTGTTTCCATAAACAAAGACCACTCAGATGAGAACCAGTCACAGCTCTTTACTCAGAACTGGCAATAACGAGGGAGTTACCCACCGTCACTTGGTTTCGGCAGAGACACAAAGGCAGGCGGAGGGGTGGGAAAGCTCTATAATGGAAAAAAGGGAAGGCTCCAGGGGTGCTCTGATTGGAGGCTGTTGCCAGTTCACAAGAAGCCAGGCATCCTATGTGATTGGTCAGGGATATGTGTTTGGCTTTCTCTGGTTGGTCCTAAGTTGGAAGTAGGGACAAAAACTAGGGCACTTGGGACTTCCCTGGTGGTGCAGTGGTTAAGAACCTGCCTGCTAATGCAGGGGACACAGGTGCGAGCCCTGGTCTGGGAAGATCCCATATGCCGCAGAGCAACTAGGCCCATGAGCCACAACTACTGAGCCTGCGCGTCTGGAGCCTGTGCTCCGCAACAAGAGAGGCCACGATAGTGAGAGGTCAGCGCCCCGCGATGAAGAGTGGCCCCCGCTCGCCACAACTAGAGAAAGCACTCGCACAGAAACGAAGATCCAACACAGCAAAAATAAATTAATAAACTTCTACCCCCAACATCTTCTTTAAAAAAAAAAAAAAGAACCCACCTGCCAATGCTGGGGACACGGGTTCGAGCTCTGGTCCGGGAAGATCCCACATGCCGCGGGGCAACTGAGCCACAACGTGAGCCACAACTACTGAGCCAACACCCTAGAGCCCACGAGCCACAACTACTGAAGCCCGCGCGCCTAGAGCCCGTGCTCTGCAACAAGAGAAGCCACCGCAATGAGAAGCCCGTGCACCACAACGAAGAGTAGCCCCCGCTCGCCGCAACTAGAGAAAAGCCCGTGCGCAGCAACGAAGACCCAACGCAGCCAAAAATAAATTAAAAAAAAAATATTTTTAACTTAAAAAAAACACAAAAAAACTAGAACAGTTGTCAGTTATGAATCAAGTCCTGGCCATTTGGGACCAATCGTTGCAGGGGTTAGAGTTTGGCTTCCTGGGCTGGCCGCTAGAGCAGTACTCTGACTTTTGACAAGCCTAACCTACAGACAACAGGCTGGCTTCCTGGGCAACCTGCTGCAGGTCAGAGGTCTGCTTTTATATATATTCTGGCTGTTGTCCATTTGTGTATTCAGTCTCTCCATTTCCAAGACCAAAAACCTCTACCAGTACCCAGTGATCTCAAATCCCAAACTTCAACCCCCACCTGGAAGGTTTTTAAAAGGAGCTAGAACAACCAGGTCCCTGAAGGGTGCCCACAGATAGGTCACCCAGCCAAAGACACTGGAGCATGAGCCCCGGGAGCCCCAGGCATTTCCTCAGCAACATGACTTCTCGGCCTCTGAGAGCTGCCATAGCCCCAGCATCTCAGCTGAGCCGTCGAGCCAAGGTTCCAGGCCTCCTCCCCAAGGTGGCACGTTTTCCCCCCAAAACGCCCTCACTTCCTGGTAGCTCACCGTTCTCATCATTGTAAGCCCAGCTGGCCACTCCCTGCCCACAGCATTGGCCCAGGTCTCGGGAGTCAGGCCCAGGCTTGGGCAGGAAGGATGACCAAATGCTCACTCATGACAATGCCGTGCACTCTTTCTCCAGGAAGTGTTTCAGGTATGCAGAGCTCGATTCTGTCTTATTGGGGAAAGTTTCTGTGTTGTGATGGTCATGGCTGCTGCTTTTAGTCATTCAGAGTATGAAATGCTATCGTCATACTCACCTTCCAGGCCCCTCCCTTTCTCTTTTTTTAAAATTTTTCACTGTTTATCTTTTATCACTTTTTATTTTATATTGGAGTATAAGTGAGTACCAATGTTGTGTTAGTTTCAGGTGTACAGCAAAGGAATTCAGTTATACATATACGTGTATCTATTCTTTTTTCAAATTCTCTTCCCATTTAGGTTGTTACAGAATATTGAGCAGAGTTCCCTGTGCTATACAGGAGGTCCTTGCTGGTTATCCATTTTAAATATAGCAGTGTGTACATGTCAATCCCAAACTCCTAATCTATATCCCTCCCCCCAGCCCTTACCCCATCCCGGTAACCATAAATTCATTCTCTAGGTCTATGAGTCTGTTTCTGTTTTGTAAATAAGTCCATTTGTATCATTGTTTTAGATCTTGCATATAAGCGCTATCATATGATATTTATCTTTGTATGACTTACTTCATTTAGTATGATAATCTCTAGGTCCATCCATGTTGCTGCAAATGGCATTATTTCATTCTTTTTATGGCTGAGTAATATTCCACTGTATATGTGTACCACATCTTCTTTATCCATTCCTCTGTTGATGGGCACTTAGATTGCTCCCATGTCTTGGCTATTGTAAACAGTGCTGCAATGAACACTGGGGTGCATGTATCCTTTTGGACCATGTTTTCCTCTGGCTATATGCCCAGGAGTGGGATTGCAGGATCATATGGTAGCTCTATTTTTGTTTTCTAAGGAACCTCCGTACCAGTCATCTGCACACCACGTCTCCAAGCCCTGCCTTGTCTCCAAACCCACCGGAGTTGTAGTGAGTCTGTTATGCAGACACATGGCTACACAAGAGTTCTTAGCAAGCCCAGACCAACCTCCAAGATCCATCTTAGATGCAGGAAACATCAAACTTCTTAATTTTTCCAAACCAAATTAAATGTGGCCCTGAGCCTGCCCCTTTCCAAACACAGACACACATACCTTAGGCAGAGCTGGTGAGAAATTCAATCTCAGCCAAGTCCAGGGTCATACAAGAATCCACAGGAAGGCCCTCACCACCAATATCTTCCCTCTGCCCAGGGGCCACACGAAAAACCCTCTCCGGACAGACAGACAAGCCCAGCCCCAAAGCCCTTCATCACTCTCAAGGTCACGCTGCTTCATACCTGCTACCCAGGGACAGCTGTGGCCATCCATCCACACACACACACACACACACACACACACACACACACACAGCATTAAAAGATACTTTGGAGAAAAAGGTAAAACCATGACTCTCATACAAATATACAAATAAACATGTATTTAAAAGGCATGAGGGATACATGCAGATGTTATAACGGGATCAAAGGAAAAGCCAAAACAGCACAATTTGTGTGGAAAAAGCAATGTTGGGATGAATTACAAATGGAGACAAAACTGTTTTTCTCCAAGAGGGTGGGGGGAAACCAGTCACATCTCTACAGGACAGGACCCAATTTCCATGCCTCTCAGTGAGTGGCAGAATAGCTCCAGGTAATGAACAGGGCTAGACTCTGATAACCCACCCCCAAAGGCTGTACTATAGATGATGCATAGTTTTGCATTGAATCACGACTTGTTTTTCTTCAACCAAATCTCACCAAACTCCACCCTTGCTATTCCATTCCTCGCTCGCCCCGCCCCGGGTCAACCCAGGCGAATCGGCTTAATGGGCTCAGATCTGCTGGAGGGGGAAGGGCTGAGAGGCTGAATAGACCGACAGACAATGGCCAGACCTTATACACGAACAGAATTCTGACCCGCGATCTGCAGCAACCAGGCCAGGAAGCCCACCCATTTTCTATAGTAACCAGCCCAGGAAATTAGAGTATTGCTCTAGCCTGCCCGGCAACCGGGGAAGCCAAATGATAATCCCTGTAACAATTGGCCCCAAATGGCCGGGACTTGGTTAGTAACTGACAGTTGCCTTAATATTTGTCCCCATCTCCTGAGCACTTCTAACTTAGGACCAGCCAGAGAAAGCCAAATACACACCCCTAGCCAATCTCATATGACACCCGGCTTCTAGTGAGCCTCCCCACAGCTTCCTCATGTCAAGCACCTCCAATCAGGGCACCCCTGAAACCTTCCCTCTTCCACTATCAAGCTTTCCCACTCCTCCGCTTGCCTTTGAGTCTCTGTCAAAACACAAACGATGATGGTTGACTCCCTCGCTCTCACCAGATCTGCGTAAATAGTCTTCGCTTTTCTCACGTGGGTAGTTTTCATTTATTTGCACAAGTGCATATTCTGTCCAACAGCATATAAAGTACTTGTTTACCCCCTATAACAAGAGACACCAGAATTCAAAATCCAAAGGCTCAGCCTGCCCACACGTACTGGAGAGCAGAGAAAACTGACCTTGTTCATTCTCTACAGAGGCAAAAATAAGACAGCTACACTTCACCCATCTTCCTGTCCCCCAGGAAGAGTGCGAGGACACAGGTGATCCGCATTGAGTCCCCATCCCTTCCTAGCCTCTGAGGGCTGCAGCAGAGCTGACACGACACTCCTGTAAGAAGCACCTGCCCTGTTTGGGAAAAGCATCTTAGGAACCTGTTTGGAAACAAGCAGTTTTTAGCAGACAGTTGCTCTAATCTACAGATCCTGCACTTCAGCTGCAACATTTCCAGCCTCCAGCCAACCCTGCTCGCCTCAGACTGGTCCCCACAATCCGAAAAGGCTCTGGCCAATCTGTCCTGTGGCTGTTTGCCCTGAATTCAGTGGTTTTTGTATCGTGACAGACTCCCTCGGTTTGTCTCAAGTCTGAAGTTAAGGGGAGATTCTGTCAGCAACCAAGGAGCTCTGTTCCATCCTGAATGGCGGGGTTTTTCCTCCAATTCCAGGGCTTGTCCCTATACTTGTGCTCCTAAGTGTTCCTAAGTGTATAGTTCTACCAGCCCTTAGATTGTCTAATCGTTGAATATATCGTGCAGTGTTAAATACATCGCACCCTTAGAGCTGTCTGTACATTTGTCTTGATTTCAAAACTCTGAACGTATGGCCAGCATATATTTGAGCTCACTGTTGGTGAAATCTAAATGTCAATAAAATAGTGTACCCATAAAAATAAAAAGCACCCGAATACCTCAGTGCCTCCCAAACCTACCTGCACCTATGCAGAATCCCACTGGCTGAGCCTTTCCTCCTGGCAACTCATCACAAGACCACCTTTCCCAATCCCACTCTGGGTCGCCGCTGCAGCCCTGCCTAATGCCAGTCCCGTTGCTGACCTTGCCCCTTGGGTCAGATAGCCGGCAACGCAGACTCTATTCCAAGAGGCCTTTCTTCAGGGTGGTCCCCCTCTCTCCTTAGACCCCAGAAGACCCTCATTTCCAACACTTGGGCAGGTGGCCCTGAAACGAATCATCCTCTGCAGCTTTTCTTACAAACCTGGGGTGGTGGTGAGGGGCAGAGGTGGGCAAGGATGGAGAATGGGGAAATCAGGAATTGCAAGAGGTCCTGAAATCCTTACCCTCCCCCATGCCCCCACCCCCGGGGACTTATCAGGAGCGTAGATTCATTACATTCTCACGTGCATAATTTATCACTTACCAAGGATACAGAGATTCAGTTATTGACCCATAAAATTAAAAAATTCATTGAGAGCACTGGTGAATCCATCGTGGCTTTTTGTATCCATATGCGTATATTTTCTCAATTGACAAATGGTCCAAACACCATGACTCTCATCAAGTAGGAGACTGAAGCTTTGGTGACTGACTTAAAGCTACTCTCAGCCTTTGAGCCCCCAACCCAAGATCTGGAGGCCCCCCAGTGCTGCAAGTGCCCCCCGGGTTCTGGGTCCCCTGGGCTTTCCTGGGATGGGAGTGACCAGTCTGCTGTTTCAGGCAAAACCCTGCCACTTCCCCGCACATGGTCCTTGAGCAGATCACAGCCTCTCTGAGTCTCCTTCCCCAAAGAAAACACAGCAATACCTTCCCTGACCAGCTGGCTCACCAGGCTGATGTGAGGATCAAACAGCATGGAGTTTGTGAATGTCATTTGAAATGGTTTAAAAAAATAACCCCCAAAACATATGAATAAATAAATAAATGAAACCAAAGTCGTACACATAGAAGACACTATTACCTATGAAGTATCATTTTCCTTCTTACCATAATTCTTCTGGGTGAGCTTGGGCATGAGGGGAGCAGCCATTACTACAGCATCTGCATTTTTATAAAGGGCTATTTATTAATTCAGGGGAAAAAGAATCCAGAAAGCAACTAACACGGGTTTGGTTCCAGCCCCATTACCGGCAGTTGTATGACTTTGGGCCCTTGATTTAACTGCTATGAGCACCCATTTCCTCATCAGTAGGTTAAGAGATAATAGTACCTGCTTATAAATTGTTGGGAGGATTAAAGGAGACAATTCATAGATAACACAGTTAGCTCTGGTGTCTGAGTTATAGGAAGTTCTTTATTATTATTATTTTATTTTATTAGATTCCCATAGGGCCAGATCTGAGAAAACCAGGGGCTAAAAACTCTTCAATTCCACAAGAATCTATTGATTGTCAAATTAGCATTGTGCCAAGATTATATAGAAATGCAAATATTGGGCTTCCCTGGTGGCGCAGTGGTTGAAAGTCCGCCTGCCAATGCAGGGGACACGGGTTCGTGCCCCGGTCCGGGAAGATCCCACGTGCCGCGGAGCGGCTGGGCCCGTGAGCCATGGCCGCTGAGCCTGCGCGTCCGGAGCCTGTGCTCCGCAACGGGAGATGCCACAACAGTGAGAGGCCCACGTAATGCAAAAAAAAAAAAGAAATGCAAATATTCAACGCAGCCCACTGGCCTCAACAAGACTGTAATCCCACTGGGGGGACCAGCACACCCTTGAAGGCAGGACCCATGGGTACCTGGTCGTGTATTTTACTTCCTCAAGTCGTGTACGGTGCTCATTTGGACCTCAAATGATACCCGGAGGAACATGGGTCCTGCAGGAGGAGCCCGGGCACTGCGACCTCGATGGCGCCCCTAGTGGAGCAAGCGGACGCGGCTCCCTCCTACCTGGGCAGGATGTAGATGACGTCACTGGTGCCTGGTGCGAGCATGCGCAGACTTGGGAAGAGGGGCCTCGTGCACTTCCCCAAACGGAGCAGGTTGGTTCTGGAGTTCCCTTTGTTGTCTCCTCTGAACATCTTTCAAAGGAGTGGACCCAGCCAGTGGGACGAGAGAGCTTGATGCTTTAGGGGACTCGGTATCTTCCAAACATCTGGATGCTTAAAGGCCCGGAGGATTCCCAGGTAGCGACAATACTATACGTCTCCCCTTGGCCCTTCGCAGTTTTATGACCTTTGTGAATACGTTTTCTCATGCAACCCCTCCCCAAACTGCTGTGCAGCGTCCTCTCTCTTTGACAGAGGGAGGTTAGGTGGTTTGCCCAAGGGCACCCACACAGAAAGCGGCAGATTCAGAGGACAGCACCCCTTCCCCAGGCAGGCCATCTCTGGAGGAGCCCCTTTGCCAAGCTCCTCCAGTGTGAGGAGAACAGGGGTGGCTGGATAGAAATGCAGATTCCAGGACCGCTCCCAGTGTCCAGTGCTGAAGTGCACATGGCCCAAGAATCTGCATTTGTAACCTGCCCACTTGAGTCTTAAGTAGATCTCGGACTATATGTGAGAAAAAAAATATACAAGACTGTCCTGGATCCCCAGGCAAACCACCAGATGAGTCTGTCTCACTCTGTCACCCTCCCATTCTGTGTGTGCGTGCGCGTGTGTGTGTGTGTCCCTCTCTGTCTCTCTCATCTCGGAGGAGAAGGAACAAAGAAACCCATGTGAAAGGAGCTGCGAAAACAATCTAAATGGTAAGTGTGTCTTTTCTAGAAGGAAGCAGAGGTGTCACCTGAGGGCAGAGGAAGAGAACCCAACAGGGAAGAGGGGGTTAGAGAGCCTTCCTCCTTCTCCTCCCAGGTTCCAGCCGGGCCCTCGGCACCTGCCACGCTCAGCCCGAGCCTGCTGAGCTGGGCCGGGGCCAGGCCAGGGCGCACTGGCGTCTGTCCTTCCATGAAAGGCTCGGGCTGGTGGGAGCCAGATTCCCCGGCTGCCCAGCGGATCCCAGAATATTACCCACTGGGCACCAGGTCAGTCCTCAGCTTTGCCCAGACCCCTCCTGCTGAGGGGTGTCCACCTGTGACACGTGGACACGGTGGGGAGCAAGGCTTGTCTGAGCTCCAGGACATGAGCTCTCTGCTGGGAGGAACGTTAACACCGAGTTTTCAGAAACCCGGTTGGCTGTCTGGTTTCATCCTAGCCCCACACCTCCTGAGCCTCGACTTCACCTGCACAGAGACCCCAGGGAGACCTGCGCCCACGCCGGCGGCCCCCTCTGCACAGCCCGCCCGCAGGGTGCCCACGCCCCGCCTGAACCAGTCTAAACCACACCCCACATCCCCGCAGCCTGTGAGGGGAGACCCAGCTAGCCAGATGGGGTGACCCTCACCTCGGAACTTCCTGTTTGTTTCCCGCGCAGGGGCTGGAAGGGTAGTTACAAATTAAAAAGCAAGAGGCTGACTTCCTTGTTGAAAACAAGGGAAGAGGCTTTTCTGTCTCCCTTTTCTCAGAGCATGATTTACTTTAGAAAACATGTACATTCTTTCTCTGTCTCTCTGAAGTGTATGTGCATCTTTCTTAGAACCTAAGTAAGCCTCTTGCCAGCTCTAGGTGTGTCTTTCCCGAGGACCTGGGAGCCAGGTCTTTGAGACGGAAACATGGAGGGAGACAGGCCTGTCTCCCAGTTTCTGTGGGTGGGCAGGAGGTGCCCTTCAGCAGGTGCCAGGCTCCAAGCTGCAAAACTCCTTCCTAGCAGAAAGACAGACGTTTACCTTTCCTGGGCATAAAATCAATGAACTAACTCAGATGGTGACTCTAATAACCAGGTAGATTTAAGATGAGCTCTGTGGAAGGAGGTGCCAGTGGGTCCTCTTAACATAAGGACTAGCTGTCATTTACCTTGAGGACGAGGACGCGATGGCTGCATCCGTTGAGCTACAGGAGCGGTGAGATTGCTTCCTGCCTCTGCCATCTCTCAGCAGACAGCCGGAGAGGAGCATCACATTCTGGTCAACACTTATTTGATGATAAACTTTTTTCTTCCTCTCCTTCCTTCGTGGAGACTTTCTGGGTTGGGAGCTTTTTTTTTTTTTTAACATCTTTATTGGGGTATAACTGCTTTACAATGGTGTGTTAGTTTCTGCTTTGTAACAAAGTGAATCAGTTATACATATACATATGTTCCCATATCTCTTCCCTCTTGCGTCTCCCTCCCTCCCACCCTCCCTATCCCACCCCTCTAGGTGGTCACAAAGCCCCGAGCTGACCTCCCTGTGCTATGCGGCTGCTTCCCACTAGCTATCTACCTTATGTTTGGTAGTGTATATATGTCCATGCCTCTCTCTCGCTTTGTCACAGCTTACCCTTCCCCCTCCCCATATCCTCAAGTCCACTCTCTAGTAGCTCTCTGTCTTTATTCCTGTCTTACCCCTAGGTTCTTCACGACCTTTTTTTTTTCTTAGATTCCATATATATGTGTTAACATACGCTATCTGTCTTTCTCTTTCTGACTTACGTCACTCCGTATGACAGACTCTAGGTCCATCCATCTCACTACAAATAACTCAGTTTCGTTTCTTGATTTTGGCAGCTCTGGCTGCCCCAGCACCCCCGTGGCTCCCCAGCCCTGCCCACACCCTGAACAACAACACTGCTGCAGAAACACCAGGGGCAATCCGCTTCCCCTGGGATGCTTGCTGACACCAGGGCTCTGGCCATGCTCCCTGACCGGAAATTAGCGCCGCCTCCGCTTCCCAGACCCAGCTGTTGGCATCTCACTGCCCAGGTGGATGCCTTCATTCTAGAACTGTTCACAGCAGGAAGGGAAGCAGCAGTGTGAACGCTTCTTCTCCTTTCCTCTGTGTGATGCATCCTCCCTACCCCCCACCCAGCACCAGACACCTTGGAGTGACTCTCCTCAACCTCTCAAGGGGTCCCTGGCAGGGACCTGGGGACCCAGTTGCTTGGGGGAGGGAAGTTGGAAAGGTAGCTGGCAGAGCGAGGTGCACCAAAGACATTATTCAGTTCATTCTCTAGCATCCACTGGGGAGTGTGCTTTGAGTCCCATTTTAAAGATGTGGAGACTGAGACTCAGAGGGTGTGTGGTGACTTGACTGAGCCCCACCAGGAAGCAGCCCGGCCTATCAGTTCTCTCTCCTCGGCATCTCTGGGCCTTCGGGCTCCGGCTGGTCTGTGCTGACTGCCGGCGAAGGGCTGAGGCTTCTGGACAAAAGCCAAAAGCCAAAACAGCTTTAGAAGCTGTGCTGTGTTTCAACACAGGGCTTGCCTCACAGCGTCACTTACAAAGAAGCGAACCCAGAACTTCTCTGCCCGGTTGAGAAACAGCATGTGGCTTACTCTGCGCAAAACAGAAGCATGTCACGAAATTCAAGAGCCAAAGCCCAGGTGGCCGCCATTAGTTCCCAGCTCCAGGGAACAGGCTACAGGACGGGCCCTGGGAAATGCTGCTTTAGGACAAGCCACTGCATGAGCGTTGGCCCAGAGGCCCCTAAATTCCGTAGCCTCTAAGGTTGGCCCACAGGCCCCCCAGGGCACTGAGACATAGGGCCATGGCCGGGGGCTGGGGGGTTTCCAGAGAAAGCAGCAGCTATATTTCGGGAAGCCGTGTGTTCTGAGGACGAATGGGCAGACGCCGTGACCGTGACCGTGGTGAGGAGGTGTCCTGATTTACTATCTGTCCTTGGGCGAATCACTCAGCCTTCCTGGGTTCTCGCCTTCTCACCTCCAAAAGGCACAGCCAGCAACTCCTGCCTCCCTATATCAAGGTGCCAGCATCCTCGGGAGTGTCTGGGTGAATCTGTTCTACCCCGAGGCATACAAAGCCCAAGACCACAGCATCCACTTTTACAAATTGGCTTAAAAGAAAAAAAGGCATCTACCTTACAACCTCATCGGCTAAAAGCAAGATGCTGCCCGTCCTGGCTTTGTCGGGGAAGCACGGAGCATCAGGAAACTGGATCTCAGAACTTGCCCTGCAGAACTCAGTAATCACCTTTGGACATAAGCCACAGCCTCTCTGTGCCTCAGATTCTCCCTCTGTCAAGTGAAGGGCACGGGAGAGATCACCCCTGAGGTGACCTTGACGATGACTCTCCATTTCTCCAAGATCCCAGGAGGTCCCGCCACCCTGCTGGCCTGCCTGCCTCAGGGAAGCCAACTCTCAGGCAACCTCTGGCCTGGGCTGGACTGATGGCAGAAGGGTCAGCCTCATTGCCCCAGTTTCCCCCCCACCCCGCCCCCCGTCCTTTCCCCAGTGGCTGAGCCAACTGGAGACCATCTCAGGAAGAACAACCCCCTCGATGGGCACCCACCATTGCCCCTGGTAATACTGATCTCTAGCCCTTCGAGGTGGGCAAAGGAGGAAAATAGCAAGGGGGCACTGCACCAAGCAAACCCCAACTCCTGTCTGGTTTGCCTCTCTGAGGAGATGCTTGGTCTTTCCAGGGGAGTTGAGTTTTAAAGAGTGAGGTGTCAGGTACAAAGAGGAGAGGGCTGATGCTCTAGGCAGAAAGAGTAGCGTGACATGTTGGAGGAAACTCTGACATATAGTCGGTTCACTGTCGTGAACAAATGCCCCCAAAGCTATACGCTGACTAAACATCAACATGCGTGGCCCTCCCACCCCAGAGTTGGCACCCAATACAGTTGCCACAAATTCTAGAGGCACCACCTCCCTGTCCTTGAGCAAAACTTTCAGACAAGCTTTTTACTCTCTACAAAGAACAAAATAATCCATTGTGCAAGTCCCCTTCAGTACCAAAGAGGTAAGAGGAGAGCCTTGGCATCCTGCTTAGGGATCAACCCAGATGAATAACCATCATCATCCAGTTTATCGTCATAAATGTGCTTTATAAACTGAAGTAGGTATTGCAAGAAACACTGTTAAAGGACTCGCGGAGGTCCAGGATCAATCACATTATTTTCGAGATATGTGAAAGATATGGCTGGACAGCATTTGGTATCCACTCTTGCCTTCCTGTACTGCAAATCTAAAAGCCTTTGCTGCTAGGGTTCTAGATGCAAACTAGGTGCCATCAATTACATGCATTTCCTCACGGTTCTGGAGGCCTAAGAGTGGTGTAGCCATTGTCCTGTAGTTCTGCTATTGCTTCTGGCAAGCATGACCACAGAGACATGGGGTTTTTCTGAAAAGCATTCCAGGGGCCACTCACCAGCTTTATGGACATTGAGAGCTAGTTGCAGTGGGGGCAGGGGCAGCTTCCTAATTCCCAGATCAAACGATGCGACAAGCCATCAACTCAAGGGTTCCAGGGCTGGTTTCCTGATTTCCCACCTGCCTGACCATGGCAGAGGCAGCAGCTCCCCTGGCAGGCCAGTTCTGCAGAGTTGTTCTGGCAGTCAGAGCTGGAGGCCTCCCCTGGAGCTTGCTCCAGTCCTTCCACTGTAGGCGCCCCAGCATGTGCCAATGACTGAGCTGACACCATGGCAACAAAGAAAGGAGCTGCTGACCCAGGTGGAGAAATACATGGAAAGAGACGGGTGGGCCTCCTCTCCCTTCACTCCTCACTCCCTGCCCCATGCCCATCTCTGCCTATTGAAATCCTACTCACCCTTCAAAACTCAGCCATGTCTTACCTCCTCCAGGAAACCTTGCCCGGTGACATGCTGGAGGCACTCTCTCCTCTGTGATTCCTACAGCTTCACATTGCTTTCTCTCCCATAGCAGGTAGGACATACCTCTGCCGTTGTCACTATTTGCATGCGGTTCTTCTCTTAAGATGCTAAGCTCCTTGAAAACAGAGACTTTGTCTTTTCTTTCTGGTCTCTCCCGGCACTTGACCTAATGTTGGATACCTGGAATATTCCCAATAAACCCTTTGACTGAATTATACTCATTGAGGAGAGACGACAGACTAAAAGTACTGGAGAGGATCCCGTGGCAGGACACGAAAGGGCTGAATTGGGTGCCACCAACCAAGAATGGCAGGTCCCTCCTCCATCCCAAGCAGAAAAGTCACTCCTCTACCTCCACACTCCTAGCCCCACCCTCAACCCAGCCTACCACAGAAACAGGTATATTCACTGAGCAAATTGAACCATGGAGGTGCCAGACTCTGGGATACTAAGAGCAGTAAAAAGTTGCAGTGGGGGCAGAGGCAGCTTCCTAATTCCCAGATCCAACTATGTGACAAGCCAAAGGCAAGAGAAATGAATCTTAATCTGAGCCAGACAAAATTCTATCTCCAGAATTCCCTTAGCCAAGTCTATACCACCTCCACCACCAGAAGTCAGAGGGTTTGTGAGAAATTCAGCACATCTCGAATCCCCAGAGAAAACATCTCCAGATTTGAGGATCCTCCTGTGGAAAGTCCAGCCGACAATCTAGTCACCTTAACGAAACCCCAGCCCATGAGGCCTGCATGAGACACGAGACTTCTAATTGCCATTTCACGCCTCCTTCTTAAACATGAATGGATAGTGATGAATCATCAGACATTTCAGGAAAGGGCCCAACATGAAAGAGAGGAACAAAAAGAGACAAACAACTTCACAGAACAAGAAGACCAGCCTACCCAGGCAAGAGAGAATCCTCCAGGTGACGCCTTCAGACTTCATCTGCGTCACTGGCTCTCCTGGGTATCCAGCCTTCTATCACTGGCCCACATTGCAGATTTAGATTTGCTGGTCTCCATAATCACGTGAGCCGATTCCTTATAATAAATCTTTTTCTCTGTATATGCACATCCTATCGGTTCTGCTTCTCTGGAGAATCCTGACTAACACCATCTTTTTAAACATAGACTTTCCATATGGTCCAGCAATTCCACTTTTAGGTATACACCCAAGATAAATGAAAACAGATGCCTACACAAAAACTTGTACAAATGTTCATGGCAGTATTATTGATATTAGCCAAAAGGTGGAAATAAATGTCCATCAGTAGATGAATGGATAAATAAGATGTGACACAGCCATACAATGAAATATTATTCAAAAAAAAGAAAGTATTGACACATGTGACAACATGGATGATTCTTGAAAATATTATGCTAAGTGAAAGAAGCCAGAAATGCAGAGGACCACATGCATGATTTTGTTTACATGGAATGTCCAGAATAAGTAAATATATAGTGACAGAAAGTAGATTAGCGGTTGCCCGGAGCTGGAGGCGTGGGTGATTTGGGGGGTGAAAGCTAAAGAGTATGGGGTTTCTTACTAGGAAACATTTGATGAAAATGTTTTCAAATCAGATAGTGACAATGGTTGTACAGCTTTGTGAATGTACTTAGATATATGAAATTAATATATCATGGCATTCAGAAAGGTTAACATCTTGTTTATGACACTCCTGCCAAAGATGCATGACCCACATCTAATCATGAGAAAACATCAGACGAGTCAAATTGAGGGCATTCTACTGGCCTCTACTCTTCAAAAATGTCAAAGTCAAGAGAGACAGTGAAAGGCTGAGGAAGTGTCCCAGGTTGAAGGTTAAAGAGACATGGAAAGTACATGCAATATGGATCCTGAATCACGTTGACCCTGGATTGTATTCTAGACACTGAATTTTCTGTTGTTGTTGTGATAAAGGACAGCAGTGGCACAAAGGGCTGCAGAATAAGTAATAGTATCATACCAGTGTTCCCTTGCTGACTTTGCTACTTGCACTGTGATTACGTAAGAGAATGTCGTCATTTTTAAGAAACACATACTGAAATATTTAGGCAAAAAGAAAAAAACCATGAAAAATTATCCATACCTACCCATAGAAAGAGAGAGAGAGTAAATGTGGTAAAAAGTTAACAACTGGGGAATCCGAGTGAAGGGGAATACAGGAATTCTTTGTCTTACTTTTGCAACTTTCCAAAATGTCTGCAATTATTTCCAAAGAGAAATGGAAAAAAAAAAAAAAAAGAATACATCCTGACAATCTTTCCTAGTGACTAGTACAGGTCTAACTCATGTTTTCAATGACTGCACAATACTTCTTTATCTGAATACGCAAAGTTTATTCAAGCATTCTCCAACCCATGGGCATGATCTTGTGTCCAGTGTTTGGCACACAATTTATTTACACAAATCCTTACTTGTTGGTGCATTTATTTCCATAAGGTAGAGTCCCAAGGGTAAGATCACTGAGAAGTGTGTATCATATTTTTTATTTTCATAGTTATTGCTAGATTGCTTTCCCAAATGCCTACACAATTCACTTTTCCACCACTAGTATCTGAGATCTTTCCCTCAATTCTTGTCAATAATGGGTGTCGCTCTTCTTAATTTTTGATAATCACATTATTCTAATTTGCATTTAACTAATTACTAATGAAGTTCTACATCTTTCTATATATTTATGAGTCTTTTGACTTGCTTTCCTTTGAATTGCCTATTCACATATCTTGCCCATTTTTCTACTTGTTTGCTAATTTTTTCATAAATTTAAAAGCTTTTTTTAAAAGCAATCTTTCAGTGTATATTGAAAATTTCCACACACATCCCCCCACCCCTCACACACGATTTTATCATTACCCTGTTGGATTAACTTATAGTATAATTTGTCACTAGGAAAATTTTATATAATCAAACACATCCGTCTTTTCTAATACACCTTCCAGGTTTATTGTCTTGACTTAAAAATTCTCCTCCATCCTAAGGGTAAAACATAATTGCTTAAATTCTCTTTCATGACCTTTGATTTACTTATTTTTACATTTAGCACTTAACTTATCTGGAGTTTCTTTTTTGCATGTGGAGTAAGGAAGAAGTTTAACCTTCTCTTCTTTCGATCAGTGGCTGGTGGTAATAAATTGTAAATCACAAAGAAACCCAGAAGGACAACATGGCACAGTGGTTAGAAGCCAAACTCCCTGATTTGGGGGTCCCCCTCTGCCACGTGCTAGCTGTGTGACCTTGGGCAAATCATTGAACTTCTCTGTTCCTTACTTCCCTCCTTTGTAAAATGGAATCATAATAGACCCAACTTCATAGGGTGGTGGTGACAACTAACTGATAAAAGTACTTACCACAGTCCCCAGACCACAGTTAGAGTAACATTTAGAACGAGCAGTTTTCAGCTGCAAATCCTCTTACTCTACAAGCCCAGGGGCAGAGGGGTCTCAAATGTCTCATCTGTTCCAGGTGGGACAGCGGGGGCAGGGTTTGGGTTAGGGTCAGGGTTACCCTGCCCAATGGGGCAAAATGCTGCAGAACCAAGACCTGGCCCACCTCCCAACTCCACCCGCCGCCAGCCCCGCAGCAGCTCCACTTAAGAGAGGAAGTAAGTGGCTGGTGGAGTCTGGGAAGCGTATTGGGATCATCTTCCAAATTCCCCTTTGCTTGCAAACCTCACCTCTTTCCTGGTTAAAAAGGCCACCAGGCCTGGCAACGGGCAGGGTGAGTAAATCCTCGGAGGCCTTACCTCTTGGCAGCTGCCTGCTTTGTGTTACCTTATGAGGCTGTGTGAGTGTGTATGAGGCGAGTGTGCATCTACATACGTGCTCTCTTGTGTACAGTAAACCTTCTAGCAGTTCTTGGAGACTGTCGTGGCTTATGAAAAGATCAGTTTATGGGATTTACGTTGGAAGGAACCAAATACAGTCCTTATAAATATGTGTGTATTCATTAAAGTAAAACCATAATGCTGGGGTGGGGAACATAGCAATCTCCCTCCCCGACCTCAAGTTTCCAGGTAAAGGACTCCTACTCCAGAAACATCCCTACCACCCACCGTCCACCCACACAGAGGAGGAGGTGATGGGGAGTGAGGCTCCCGTAGGCTTACAGCCCTCGCTGGGGAGAGAGAATCTGGGAAATTGGTTTGAGCACTGGAAATCTATGTCCCTACCTTCTCACCCTAGCTCGGTGCCAGAAAGTTATCCTGGGCAATGGGGTCCACCCTGCAGATGCAAACTGCTCATACATCTAGAGCAGAAAGGTGAGGGAAAGGGAAAGGTGTTACTGTTCTAAAAGCCACATTGTCCACGCAGGGTTGGGGGGATAAAGCAAACTACAGAAAGAAAGGGGGCCCAGCACACCCATCTCCTGCCCCCGTCCTGGCTTCCCGTTCACAGGCTGGAAAGATGCCCCCTCCATCCCGGTGCTACCCAAAAGCTCAGAGGGAGCCTGGCCGTTCTCACCTCTGATTGCACACCACAATTACCCAACAACTGCATGCGCTCAGGCAAGCACACTGTTTTAAGCCACCCAAGGGTTGAGAAAGCCTGGGTTCCACCGGCTTCCCAAGTGCCTGGGGCTTGAACCGCCCAGAAAGGCATCGCTCTCTTCTGGCCAATGTCTAAAAGAAAGACGATTTCTTCCCACCTGCCTCCTGAAGCCCTGGAGGAGGTCCTCATCCGGACGTACGGCCTGGGCACACTGCCGTCTGGCTTCCTAGCATTGTGGGAACACATGGCCCGTTGATCCTCTCTACATTTGCCTCCTGGTCACTGAGTTTGGGGTGCAGGCTGAGATCCTGGAGAGGATCCACAGAGAAAGGACCCCAGCGCCATCTCCTGCAGCCCGCGGACGTGCACGCAACTCTGCCTTCCTAACCGCCCGGGAAAACAATGCCCACTGGTGACAACAGTCAAAAAGGGAGAGGGCTCCACCCATGACACTGCCAGCCTCAGCTCACCAACGAGCCTCTCCTGAAACTCTGCTGGTGGGAAGTTGGGGGCTTTGCTCACTCCAAGGGCTCATCCAGGAGAAGCAGCTCAAAGGTCAAGTCACTGTGTCTGCTGAGTACATCCCAGGCTCCCTGGCACTGCCCTTGGAAACCTGCTTTTCAGAAGCCCTAAGAGTTCTGCCCAAGGTGGTCTAGTTCAGGGCTCCCCAACCCCCCGGGACTGGTACCTGTCCATGGCCTGTTAGCAACCGGGCCTCACAGCAGGAGGTGAGTGGAGGGCGGGCTCCCATCGCTCCCCGTTGCTCGCATTACCACCTGGACCATCCCCTACCTCCCACCATGGAAAAACTGTCTTCCAAGAAACCGGTCCCTGGTGCCAGAAAGGTTGGGGACCGCTGGACTAGCTGTTCCTACCTTCTCGGACATCACTTCCCAGACACCGAAGGCTGGTCTCACACACAGGGAATCCCCTTCCAACTGGGTGCCGCCCACTGGTGTGAGAATTCTGGGAAACAGTAAGGAATATAAAGAAAAAATTCACATTGTAAAAATGCATTTGTCAGTGAGCATGACCTAATAGTTCTGAGAAGTGGAGATATTTCAAGATTTGACTTTGCTTCCTGGGGAGAGAGTGGGAGAAATATTTCACCCCCAAACTCTATTTCCTAGATTCACGGAACCCATTCCCCTCACTGGGGTGTTCGTGGGGAGGCGCTCATTTCATCTGAACCCCACATCTTCCTGGGAGGCCGGG
>NW_020173116.1:11654171-11671797 GCF_003031525.2 Neophocaena asiaeorientalis asiaeorientalis | reverse complement strand
TGGAGCTCGGGAGGGGTCCCAGCAGGAATGCTGTCCAGCGCAGCAATTTTCAAAATGCTTTCTCTTATTCTAAATAAACAATCAAGCCCCCAGATGGGTTAAGCCCTCTGCTAATCTCAGGCCCTTTCAGGATCTGACAGCAAAATCAAACTGCCTAAGAGGCTAGAAGAGCTCCAGAATTGGACTCTATTACAAACCACGGTACCTAACTCACCAGCTTCACCTGCAGTGGAAGCTTCCCTGCTGTGGATGGTGACACCAGAAGTGAGAAGATGAAGGAAGACACAGCGCCAGTGACGGCCAGCACGGGAAGGGCCCACAGAGGCCTGTGGGTAGGATTCAGAGTGACAACAGCCTGGATTTGTGCTTTTCTGCACCCCTGGTCCAGTGCAAGGTGCAGGGTGCAAGGGGGAAGAGTTTCATATAAGGAGATTTGTGATTTCGTAAAGCAAGTTAAAAGATGAAAGGGAGGGCTTTCCTGGTGGTGCAGTGGTTGAGAATCTGCCTGCCGATGCAGGGGACACGGGTTCGAGCCCTGGTCTGGGAAGATCCCACATGCCGTGGAGCAACTAGGCCCGTGAGCCACAACTACTGAGCCTTAGCGTCTGGAGCCTGTGCTCCACAACAAGAGAGGCCGCGACAGTGTGAGAGGCCCGCGTACCGCGATGAAGAGTGGTCCCGCTCGCCACAACTAGAGAAAGCCCTTGCACAGAAACGAAGACCCAACAGAGCCATAAATAAATAAATAAATAAATATTTTAATAAAAGATGAGAGGGAGCAGGGGCGTGACAGGTGTACACAAGGAGGGTGTGAATCTTTATAGGAGTCCTGAAGCTCCAAGTGCAGTGAAGACAAGTGAGACCAAAGGACAGTCAGGATTGCGATGCAGAGACAGTCAGCTGGAAAGATGGAGAAACAAACTAGACATCCATCAACAGTAAAATAAATGAGCAAACTGTGTTTTATTCATACAATGGAATACTATACTGAAATAAGGATGAACCAGAACTCTTTACACCAACACGGAGGAATCGCACACACAATGTTGAGGGAAAAAAGGCAGGGAATATTATTATCCAACCTGTGATTCCATTTATATAAAGTTGAAGAAAGAGGCAAAACTAATCTGTGGTGTTGGGAAGAGGATACTGGTTACCTGTGGGAACAGGGATAGTCGTTGGGAGGGGCACAAGTTTTCTGGGGTGCTGGAAAATTCACATTTCTTGATCTAAGTGCTGGTTGCATAAATGTGTTCTGTTTGGGAAAATTTATCAAACCATATCCATAAGATTTGGCACTTTTCTATATGTATGTATGTTACATTTCCATAGAGGTTTACATTAAAACTACAGGAGATGCAACCACGTGGGTGGACTTGGAAGGCATTATGCTAAGTGAAATAAGTCAGACAGAGAAATACTGTATCATATCATTTATATGTGGAAGCTGGAAAATAAGCAAACTAGTGAATATAACAAAAAAGAAACAGACTCACAGATATAGAGGTTACCAGTGGGGAGGAGGAAGGCGAGAGAGGAAAGACAGGGGTAGGGGATTAAGAGGTACAAACTACTATGTATAAAATAGCTACAGGATCTACTGAACAACACAGGGAATGTAGCCAATATTTTATGATAACTATAAATAGAATATAACCTTTAAAAATTGTGACTCGCTATGTTGTACACCTCAAACTTACATATTATGAATCAACTATACCCTAGTAAAAACTAAATAAAACAAAAAAATGTTAAAGCACTAAGAGCTAGCCATTTCTAAGGTCCCCAGTGGCTCTAAATGCTAAGGTTCTAATTAACAAACCAAATAATCAGTGCTGAAATGATCCCAACTTGGGTGACAAGTAACAGTAAGTTGTGTGATCAAATACACAAGCAAGCCTTAAAAAACAAAAGAAGTACAGGAGAACTTAAGAACACTATTATATTGCATTTTGGGGACAAGATGGCAGAGACTCATTTTTCCCGACTCCTTCCATCTTAATACCACTGAATTCTCTGGAGACAGGTCAACAGACAATCATCAGAGGATTCTGAAACATGGAAAGAAGGTGGATTGAATAGGGGCCTTGGACTTCGGGAACACCACCATTGTGGGCTCCCTGAGTTTTCTCTTTTTATCTTCCAGGTACCTTCCGACTGGGCGCTGGAGATACCTGCAACCCAGACCTGCCAATAGTCATAGACAAAAAAAAGAATAAACATAAGAAAATCCTGTGCTCTCTGCCAGACAGCCAGGAAAGGAGCAGCCCAGCAGGGGTGTAGTGGGAGCACCCATATGTCGTGGCGGTAGTCCTGACCCTCCTGCGGCCGCGTGAGCAACAGTGGAGCCCGGGCAGGGGGGACTGTCCCCTCCCCAGGTGATGGGAGGAGAGCCCCTCTACCTGTACCAGTGGCACCAGTAGGCCCAGTGTCTCCCAAACTTCCACCTAGGGGCTGAGAGCATCTTAGACGTCATGGCTGTTGTCCTCCACCCAGTGGTAGAAGGTGGCCCAAGAGAGGCTTCCCTCCATAGCAGCACTAGCAGGGATAGACTGCAAAGCCCAGCAGCACCACGTGGCCAGAGAAAAGGCCAAGGGCGACATTGTTCTGTCTTCCAGGTCCAGCATGCCCCACCCCCGCCTAACAACATCAGGAGGCCCAGGGAAGCACCCTCTACTCCCTCAGGCAGCACCAGCAGGGATTTAACAGGAGCTGGAGTGGAGCCAGAAAAATGAAACAGACCAGAACAGCATTTTAGAGTCTCAGCGACTAAGTCATCATTGGAATTACAGCCCATAAAATAAGACAAGAACCTAAACATTAAACCAAAGCATGATGACTGCCTGTTAAAATAAAAATTGAAGTAGGATCAAGACTCTCCTAACATAATAGGCAAATGACCAGGATATAATTGAAAATTACTCATCATACCAGAAACCAGGTAAGCCATAACCTGAATGGAAAAAGAAAATCAGGATTGATTCCAGTGCTGAGATAGATCAGATGCTGGACCCATCTGACAAAATGGAAAGCTCCCATCCTAAAACTGTCTCCATAAGTAATTACAAATTCATTGGAAACAAATGAAAAAATGTAAAATCTCAGCAAAATAAAATAAGAGTAATAAAAATAATGAAGTGGAATTACATAAATGAAAAAAGAAAGAACTGAAATTTAAAACTCTCTGAATTGACTCAGTAGAAGGGCGCAGGTGACAAAAAGGTAGAATCAGTGAACTTGAGGACAGATCAAAAGAACTCATTCAATCTGAACAACAGTGGGAAGACAGACTGAAAAAAAAAAATGAACAAAGCCTCAGGGATCTGTGGGACAATAACGAAAGATCTAACATTTGCATCATCAGAATCCTAGAAGGAGAGGGGCAAGAATGTGAGATTTTAAAAGTATTCAAAGAAATAATGGCTGAAAAATGCCCAGATTTGGTGAAAGACAAATTTCTTAGAGATTTAGGAAGCTGAGTGAACACAAAATAGGATAAACCTAAAGAAATCCATGCCAAGATACATTATAATTAAACTTCTGAAAACAAAAAGAAAAATTTTAAAGCAGCCACAGAAATACAGCACACTAGAAGGAAACAATGGTTTGAATGGCAGCAGACATCTCATCTGAAACCCAGGAGGCCAGAAGAACAAGCATATTTTGCAAGTGAGTCTTGAAAGAAAAGAACTGTTGACCAAGAACCATATCTAGCAAAACTGTTCTTCAGGAATGAAGGGGAAATAAAGATAATCCTCAGACTAAAGAAAAGTAAGAGAATTTGTTTCTAGCAGAATTACCGTCACAGAACAACTAAAGGAAGTTACCACATTGTGGTTTTAATGGAATTTCCCTAATGACTAATGATGTTGGGCATCCTTTCATGTGTTTTTTGGACATTTGTATATTTTCTTCAGAGAAATGTCTATTCAAGTCCTTTGCCTGTTTTAATTTTTTTTTTCTTTTTGCTGTTGAATTTTAAGAGTTTTTTACTCTAGGGAATTGTGTGGTTGTCCAGTGGTTAGGACTTGCGCTTCCACTGAAGGGGACCCGGGTTTGATGCCTGGTCAGGGAACTAAGATCCCACAAGCCGTGCAGTGTGGACAAAAAAAAAAAAAAAAATGAGTTCTTTATTCTAGACCCTTATCAGCTATATAACTTGCAATATTTTCTCTGTGCAGGTTGTCTTTTCACATTCTTGATGCACAAAAGTTTTTCATTTTTGTGTAGCCCAAATTTTCTATTTTTTCTTTTGTTGCTTTTGCTCTTGGTGTCATATTTAAGAATTTGTTGCCAAATCCAAGGTCATGAAGATTTAACTTCATATTTACTTGTAAGAGTTTTATGGTTTTAGCTCTTAAATTTAAGTCTTCAATCCATTTTGAGTTGATATTTTGCATATGGCATGGGGTGGGGGTCCAGCTTCATTCTTTTGTAAGTGCAGATCCACTTGTCTCAGGACCATTTGTTGAAGAGATAGTTCTTTCCCCATGGAATGGTCTGGGTATCCTTGTCCAAAAAAATCAGTTGGTCATAGATCTATGGGTTTATTTCTTGACTCCCAACTCTATTCCATTTGGCTATAGCTTTATGCCATTACCACACTGTTTTGATCACTGTAGCTTTGTAGTAAGTTTTAAAATCAGGAAGTGTGTGTCCTCCAAACTTGTTCATATTTTCAAGATTGTTTTGGCTATCATTGCTTTCCATATGAATTGTAGTATCAGCTTTTCCATTTCTGAAGAAGAAAAAAGGAAGCCACTAGGATTTTGGTAGGAATTGCTTTGAATCCTTAGGTCACATTGCATAGAATTGCCATCTTAGCAATATTAAGTCTTCCAAGCCATGAATACAGGATATCTTTTCCATTTATTTGTGTCCATTGATTTCTTTCAGCAATGTTTTGTCGTTTTCAGTGTACAAATCTTACACGTCCTTAGTTAAATTTATTCTTAAGCATTTTGTTCTTTTTGATGCCATTATAAATGGAATTGTTTTTTTAATGTCTTATTTGTATCATACATCTTTATAGAGAGAAATACAATCGATTTCTGCTTATTAATCTCATATCCTGCTACTTTGCTGAATTAGTTTATCAGCTCTAATAATTTTTTGTGGATTCTTTAGGATTTTTTACACATTGTCTACATGTCATCTATAAGCAGAGATAATTTTACATCTTTCTTTCCAATTTTGATGCCTTTTGTTTCTTTTTCTTGCTTGATTGCTCTGGTTAGCATTTCCCATACGATGTGGAATAGTAGTGCCAAAAGCAGGCATTCTTGTCTTATTCCTGTTTTTAGGAGAAAAATCTTTCAACTTTTGATCATTAAGTATGAGATTAGCTGTGGTTTTTCATAAATGTCCTTTTTCATGTTAAGTTCCCTTTTACTCCTAGTTTGTTGAGTGTTTTTATCATGAAAGGGTGTTGAAATCTTTCAAATCCTTTTTTTTTTTTTTTTTTTTGCACCAAGAGGATCATGTATTTTTTCTCTCCTCTTTCTATTAATGTGGTGTATTATATTGATTGATTTTCATATGTTGAACCACCCTTGCATTCCTGGGATAAATCCCACTTGGTCATGATCTATAATCCTCTTAATATGTTGTATATCTAGTTTGCTAGTACTTTTGTTGAGGATTTTTCATCTATATTTATAAAGAACATTGGCCTGTAGTTTTTTTTCTTGTGATGTATTTATATGGCTTTTGTATCAGAGTAACGGTAGCCTCATAGAGTACAAGAAGAAGTGTTCCTTGGTCTTCTATTTATTTATTTATTTAAAAATTGGTGTTAGTTCTTCTTTAACTGATTTATAGAATTCACCAGAGAAGACTTCTCTTCCTGGGGCTTTCTTTGTTGGGAGATTTTGATTACCAACTCAATCTCGTTACTTTTTATGTCCAGATTTTCTATTTTTTCTTGAGTCAATTTTGATAGTTTGTGTATATCTAGGAATTTGTCGATTTTGTCTAGACTAATACCTGAAATATAATTGTTCATACTATAACTGTTCATATTATTGCTCTTATAGTCCTTTTAGAAGGTCTAGAATAATGTCTCTACTTTCATTTCTGATTTTAGTAATTCGAGTCTTCTCTCTTTTTTTTCTTGGTCAGTCTAGTTAAAGGATTGTCTATTTTACTGATTTTTTCAAAAACCAACTTTTGGTTTCATTGATTCTCTTTATTGTTTTTCTAATCTCTATTTGTTTATCTCCACTCTAATTTTTTTTTATTTCCTTCCTTCTGCTAATGTTGGGTTTACTGTGCTCTTTTTTTTCTATTTCCTTAAGATGTAAAGTTAGGTAATTGACTTGGGATCTTATTTTTTTTATGGAGGTGTTTATAGCTATAAATTTCTCTCTGAGTGCTGCCTTCACTGCATCCCTTAAATTTAGATATATTGTCTTTTACTTTTCATTTGTCTCTATTTTCTAATTTCCCTTATAATTTCTTTGATCCACTATTTTTTTAATGTGTGGTTTAATTTCAATACATATGTGAATTTTCCACTTCTGTTATTTGTTTCTAATTTCTTTCCATTGTGGTTGGGGAAGATATTTTGTATGATTTCAATTTTCATAAATTTATTGAGATTCATTTTGTGGCCCAATATATGGTCTATCTTGGAAGACGTTCCATCTGTGCTTAAGAAAGATGTGTATTCTGCTCTTGTTGGGTGGAGTGTTCTGTATGTGTTCATTAGGTCTAGTTGGTTGGTAGTGTTGTTCAAGTCCTATGTTTCCTTATTGATCTTCTACCTATTCATTACTGAAAGTGGAGTTTTGAAGTCTCCAACTATTATTGGAGAAATGTCTATCTATTTCTCCCTTCAATTCTGTTAGTTTTTGTTTCACATATTTTGGGGCTCTCTTTTTATAAACCATTATGTTTATAATAGTTAATTTTTTTTCAATGGATTGATTCTTTTATCAATATATAATGTCCTTCATTATCTTTTATAACAATTTTTGTGCTTATCTGATATTACAATAGCCACCTTAGCTCTCTTTTGGTTACTTTTTCCATCCTTTCACTCTCAACCTGTGTGTATCTTTAGATATACAGTGAGTATCTTATGGATACCATATAGATGGATCATAGTCTTTCATCCATTCTACAAATCTCTGCCTTTATCCATTTACATTTGAAGTAATTATGGGTATGGAAGGACTTACTTCTGCCATTTTACTATGTGTTTTCTATATGTCATATCATTTTTGTTCTCAATTCTATGCTTACTGCCTTCTTTGATTATTAATTTTTTCTAGTGTACAATTTTTATTCTGTTCTATCTTTTTCTGTATTCTTTTTTGTTTTTTTCTTAGTAGTTACCCTGGGAAATAAAATTGACATCTTAACTTTATAACAATCAAATTTGAATTAATCAACTTAGCTTTAGTAGCATATAAAAATGCTGCTCCTTTACACCTCCGCCCACCCCTTTAGGTTGTTATTCTCACAAATGACATATTTTATACATTAACATAGGTTTATAATTATTGTTTTTTTGCATTTTTGGGAAATAAAACAGGGGTTACAAACCAAAAATTCAATAAAACTGGATTTTCTACCTACCTATGTAGCTACCATTGCTTTTTTTCTTTATATGGCTTCTAGTTACTGCCTAGTGTCCTTTTATTTCAGCCTGAAGGACTCTCTTTAGCATTTCTTTCAGGGAAGATCAACTAAAGACAAACTATCTCAGTTTTTGTTTATCTTGCAAGGTCTTAACTTCTCCCACACTTTTAAAAGATAGTTTTAAAAGCCAGTTTTGCCATATATAGAATACTTCTTTGCTAGTTTTTTTTTTCTTTCATCATTTTAAATATGTCATCCTACTGACTTCTGGCCTCCATGGTTTCTGAAGAGAAATTTACTATTAATCTTATTGAAGATCCCTTGTAGATGACAAGTTGCTTCACTCTTGCTACTTTCAAGATTCTTTCTTTGTGCCTTAAGACAGTTTGATTATAATGTGACTGGATATGGATTGCTTGGAATTTATCCTACTTGGAGTTTATTGAGCTTTTTGGATGTGTAGATTCATATCTTTCATCAAATTTGGGAAGTTGTAGTCCATTATTTCTTGGAATATCTTTTCTTCCCCTTTCTCTCTCTCCTCTCCTTCTAGGACTTCCATTTTTACATTTGCTAATTTACTTGATGGGTCCCCACAAGTCATTATTTTATCTTTCAGCTCCTCAGACTTGACCTACATTCAAGTTCTCTAATTCTTTCTTCTGACTATTCAGAGATAGGTGAAATAAGACATGCCCTTACACCAGTCCTCCAGGGAACTGCCAGACAGGTCAAAACACACAACAACAATTCTTGAGAATAAGTGCTCTTTAGGAACCTGCATTAGGAATGTAGGCTGCCATCTTCATGGCCGCCACTGATCAGGGGTGGGGTAAGGTGAACAGAAAATTTAAAGAACCACAGTACTCACTTACTACAATAAAGCAACTTCTTTCTTGAGCTTTTTCCTGGTTGTTGTAAGGTTTTGTCTAGATCCCAGAGTGCTGCAAATGTTGAATCTGACCATTATTTTAGCTTATTATTTCTATAGAAGGACAGAGCCCTGGAGACCTCTACTCCATCATGTTTAGTGATATCACTCTTCTATATTCTTTCTTACAATTGCATGTGAATCTATAAATAAATTAAAGTAAAAAGCTTAATCAAAATTTCTAAATAAATTAAAATACCATCATAAAGGGAAATTCTAAAATACTGCTTAGAAAATTGAATCAAGTTAAAGTGAATAAGGACATAGAGAGATTTAATAAAATGATCAAGAAAGTCAATTAGCAGGTGCATATGCAATGTTACATTCCTCAAATAGAGAAATTTTTTTCCCCATTTGTCCATATGACACTGACAAAAATTGATTAAGTTCTTAGGCACACAGAAAATTTTAAGAAATTTAAAAATTAGGAATTTGATAGGACCTATATTCTAATAATAATTTAGTAAAATTAGAAATCAATAATAAAGCATACTTTTTTACTTCTTTACTTGGAAATTATGAAACCCAGAGCTAAATAAACTTTGGATCAAGAAAAATCAAGCTGAAAATATAATCCATATGGATAGTGGAAAAAATCAGCCATTCAAAGTCAAGCTTACTCAGAAAAAAATTTTAAGTCTTAAATATGTTCATTATTGAAGATGAAAAACTAAAGAAATAAATAAGGAACTTAGTATTTGTATTAGTTCCCTAGGACTGCCACACCAAAATACTACAAATTGTGTGACTTAAAACAAAAGAAAGTTATTGTTTCACAGTTCTGGAGGCTAGAAGTCTGAAACCAAGGTGTTAGCCAGGCCATGCTTCCTCCAAAGCCTCTAGGGAACGATCCTCTCTTATCTCTTTCAGCTTCTGGTAGATACAGATGTTCCTTGGCTTTTGGCAGCATCTCTGCCTCCACAATGTTCTCCTTTTGTCTCTGCATCTTCACATGCCCATCTTTAAGTAAGGACACTAGTCATATTGGATTAGGACCCACCTGAGTCCAGTGTGACCTTAACTTAACATCTACGATGGCCCTATTTCCACATAAGGTCCCATTCTGAGGTATAGGTGGTTAGGACTTCCACATTTCCTTTTGTGGGAACACAATTCAACCCATAGCAGTTCCCATTTAAAGAAATTAGTAAGGGAACAACCATTATGGAGATTCCTTAAAAACTAAAATTAAAACTACCATATGATCCAGCAATCCCACTCCTGGGGATATATCTGGAGAAAACTCTAATTCAAAAAGATACCTGCACCCCAATGTTCATAGCAGCACTATTTCCAAGAGCCAAAACACGGAAGCAACCTAAAATGTCCATCAACAGATGAGTGGATAAAGAAGATGTGTTACATATATACAATGGAATATTACTCAGTTATAAAAAGAATGAAATAATGCCATTTGCAGCAACATGGATGGACCTAGAGATTATCATACCAAATGAAGTAAGTCAGACAGAGAAAAACAAATACCATATGATATCACTTATATGTGGAATCTAAAAAGTGATACAAATGAATTTACTTACAAAACAGAAATAGACTCACAGATGTAGAAAACAAACTTATGGTTTGAGGGGGAGAAGCGGGGGAGGGATAAATTGGGAGATTGGGATGGACATAGACACACTACTATATAGAAAATAGATAACTAATAAGGACCTACTGTACAGCACAGGGAACTCTACTCAATACTCTGTAATAACCTATATGGGAAAAGAATCTGAAATACGAGTGGGTATATGTATAACTGATTCACCTTGCTGTACAGCAGAAACTAACACAACATTATAAATCAACTATACTCCAATAAAAATAAAAAAAAGAAATTAGTAACGGAACAAAAATATCAAACCGCAAAGAGTTGGAAGAGGAAATAACTAAAGATAAGGGCTAAAATCTATATAATAGAAACCAAACACAGTAGAAAGGACATACAAATCCAAAAGCATTTCATTAAAAAAATCAATAACATCGATGATCTTCTTGTGAGACTGATAAAGGCAAAAAGAGACACAGCAAAAATATGCTTGAGTAGAATGAGAAAATCAGATAACCACAGATTCAGGGACAGGTGAGACTATTGTAAAAGAACACTACTTACAACCCTCTGGCAACATACTTGGACACAGATGGTTCCCTTGCCAAATGTAAAAATTACCAGAATTAAACCAAGAAGGGGAAACCTTGAATAAATCAATTACCATAGATGAACCTGAAAAGGCAATTAAAAATACACCACTGAAAAGAGTACCTGGAACAAGATGTTTTCACAACTGAGCCCCAATTCTCAGCTAATACTCATGCATTTAATCTATTTCAAACACAGAAATGTGGATTGCCACATCCTCCATTTATTTTACAAAGCTAGCATCACTTTAACACAAAATTTTATAACAACAGTAACAGTGATAAAAAGGAAAGGGTAGACCAATGGCTCTTAGGATTATAGATGGAAATATTTTAATTCATATTAAAAATATTTTCTAAATTGCCTATCACCTGGGAAAAAAAGAAAGCTGAATCCCCTATCTCACACTATGTACAAAAAATAAACTCCTGATGAATTAAAACTTAAATATAAAATAATACAAATCCAAGAAGAACATTCAGGAAATTTTACTTACATCTGAGGGGTTTAGAAGACTCCTTAAGCAAGAACACCTTCCTTCTAAGTTGACAGCTGATGGAGTCTGACACAGACTAACGACCTGAACCCCAGTCTGGGCAACCACTCATCTCCTTGCTTTATGAGAGGGCTCCAGGTAAGCCAAGGATGCTCTGCCCATGTAGGAAGGTATTGGATTAAGTCTTCTTTTTCCTCTTTTTGGACAAGGTGGAGAGATGTGGACCTGGTGACAGACCCCTCAAATGGGTTTTTATCAACTAAACAGTAAGAAAGTGGCTTCTGCTGACATATTACCCCGACCCTCTCCTAAGCAAACTTGTTTTGGGGTCTGCCTCATAATCAAAAGAGCATATCAACACTTATTTCTCAAACATGGAGATGACACAAAGCAATAGTTAATTTAGTGGACAACAGGCTTAGAAGCAGGAACATTTTTTATAAATTAGGATTATGGTTCTAAACTAACAAGGTAGAATTTTCTAAATCCTGTATAAGACGAAACAGGCAAAACCAAAACCAAAAAAAACCAAAAAAGCCCTCACTATTATGTCCATATTGAGAGTTACAAAATATCGATGCCATTAACCAGATGGTCCTTCTCTTGGACATTTATCTAACACAACTTCAAAGCAAGAAATAAAAAATATACATAAAAATAATTTATCATTTGGATTATCATTAAATGATTTTACTATGAAATAGGTGTACATGCAGTTAAATGTTGGAAGGGCAATGTTTTTTTTCTCCCCTTGTTTATGTAGAGATTGGGAAAGGCCAGCTTGAAGGTAGCTGGAGGGATGTCCTGGGGATTTGGGCTGACTTAGCTTCAGAGACGGCCCATAGTACAAGGACAGGCAGCTTTATTTACAACGCATTGTTCAGATGGTGGGCAGATACACTGGGCCCTTAACTGACCAGAGCACATCTGGGGTGCAGTGTCTGAATGTGAGCAGGCCCTTGGCAGCCCAGGATGAGCAGCCAGGCCCCACCCTGTGTGGACCATGGGCTCCCCAAGGAGAAGGGCTGCTGCCTTCTCTGGATGGACCACCTGCTGGTACCGCATGGTCCCCAGCTATTTCCCGCCGTGATGCTCCCCTGCCCACTTCTGGGGACACGTGAGTTTGTGCTGTTCCATGACATCCAGGCTGACACTCCACTCCTTAAACATTTCATTCAGGACACCAGACAGACAGACGAGACCATAGCCGGACCATCTGATTTTAGTGCACAGGGAAAAGCTCAGAGAGTGGAGTTTCACCTGGAGAAAGTGATTCTGGGCCTCTCACTCCTCCTCTCAGTGCATTAAAAATAAATACTCTTCTTTAGAAAAGAGAACAAAGGAAAAACCTTAAGCTCCATGTCGTAAATATATTTTCCAGGAAGAAAAACTGGGAGCCGCCATCTACTTACTGGCCTCAAATCAGCAGAGCTTTGGTCACTTGCTGGAGCTGACAGTCAATGGCCAACAGCAGCAAGCATTTCAGAAGGAGCCTGTCTCTGACGGGACGCTTTAGGATGGAAGAGACAGAAATCCTCGTTTGAATTGGCTGGAATATGAGGACCGGTGCTGGGGCTCCAGCCTGGGCGCCATGCTGACTGATCCTGAGGTCCCCAGCTGTTCCCCCTGAGTGCTGGCTTCACCCAGGGATGCAGCCAGTCCAGGCCTCTCTACCTGCTAAAAGACTTCAGAGAAACAGAAAGCGCTGATCTCTTCCTGCAGCTCTTGATCAAAAGTGAGGACACTTTTCTCAGAAATTTCCAGCAAGCTTGCTCATTGTTTTGTGGTCAAAGTCAAGTACACACCCATTCCTGATCATCCACCTGCAGGCGAGGGGGGCCCCTTGCCCCATCAAGCCCTGGCTGAGTCAGTGGGTAGCATGGGGTCATAGACCTGAACCCAAGCACTTCAGTTCAGAAGGAGAAAGGGCAGATGACCAGAATGTATGTATTACACCACATACATTTTCAAGGTTTTTCTTTCCTTATTAAAAATTCTACATGTTGACCATGCACAATGTGGAAAACACAGAAAGGCATGAAAAAGACACACATTGTTAACAGCCTGCACTATTCAATCCATCATAGAGGGGGTCTCCAACGTCTTACTGCTGTTGCTGGCTTCAATAAAGGTAGAAGTATAAATCTACAAATTTACAGAATAGCATCATTTATTTACATTTCTTTTGTACTTATTTTCTTGAAGTCAGAGTAATACATTTTAACTTTTCTGTTTCAGTGTCTCTGACTAAATATGGCAAATGGGAACTGAAACAAAAATCAAAAGATTAAATACTTACTACTCCAAATTCACGAGTGCTCAAAGCTGCATTAAAACTGCTGTTCAGGGGCTTCCCTGATGGCACAGTGGTTGGGGGTCCGCCTGCCGATGCAGGGGGCGCGGGTTCGTGCCCCAGTCCGGGAGGATCCTGCGTGCCGCGGAGCGGCTGGGCCCGTGGGCCGTGGCCGCTGGGCCTGCGCGTCTGGGGCCTGTGCTCCGCGGCAGGGGGGATCACAGCAGTGAGAGGCCCGTGTACTGCAAAAAAAAAAAAAAAAACTGTTGTTCAATAGTTTTATATAATTCCGTTTTATTACTTTGTAACATTCCACTATTATAGGGTTGGCCAAAAAGTTCATTCGTGTTTTTCTTTAAGATGTTACAAAAAACCTGAACAAACATTTTGGCCAGCCCCGTATTTATTTAACTAGTATTGTATTATACAGTGTTTAGGTTTCTCCCCCTATATCCCATGATTTAATGTCCTGCAGAAAGTGGTTTAATTATAACTCCATATGAACTCTAGGGAGGGGAATAATAAAATACCTAGGAATAAACCTACCTAAGAAAGCAAAAGACCTGTACTCTGAAGACCATAAGACGATGATGAAAGAAATTGAAGACAACACAAACAAATGGAAAGATATACCATGTTCTTGGGTTGGAAGGATCAATGTTGTTAAAATGACCATACTACCCAAGGCAATCTACAGATTCAATGTAATCCCTATCAAATTACCAATGGCATTTTTCACAGAACTAGAGCAAAAAAAAATTTTTTAATTTGTATGGAACAACAAAGACCCTGAATAGACAAAACAATCTTGAGAAAGAAAAACAGAGCTGAAGGAATCACACTCCCTGACTTCACACTATACTACAAAGCTACAATAAGCAAAACAGTATGGTACTGGCACAAAGACATATAGATTGATGAAACAGGATAGAAAGTCCAGAAATAAACCCACAAACTTAGGGTCAATTAATCTGTTGATGTTTGTTACTGAAGGCCTCGGCTCTCAATCCTCTTTTTACCTCCTTGCTCCCCTTCCCCCACTTGCCAGGATTGTGTGAGGTCACTTTAAAGCTAACTGAATATATTTCCTAAGAAAAGCTTGACAAGTGCACTGTGTGTGGTAATATGTGCAAGAGAAGCCTAGAGAAACAGGCCCCCACTCCACGGAGGATGAATTTGAATTTTGAAATAAAACAAGTCTATGTGGTTGCCAAGAGAGGGGGGTGGGGGAGGGAAGGATTGGGAGTTTGGGATTAGCAGATGCAAACTATTATATATAGAATGGATAAACAACAGGGTCCTATTGTAGAGCACAGGGAACTATATTCAATATCCTGTGATAAACCATAATGGAAAAGAATATGAAAAAGACTGTATGTACATATATATATATATATATATGTAAATATATATATACCTGAATCACTTTGCTGTACAGCAGAAATTAACACATTGTAAATAAACTATTTCAAAAATAAATAAATAATAAAACAAGTCTAAATGATACCCTTACTTAAATGTAGTCCACATTTCCCCATGAAATGGAAATGTAAAACTATCACTCCCCTGAGGTTTCTCTTTTTGTCATCAAATACTTCACCAGGGCGTAAGAACATGGTACTGATTACTTTTTGAAGCCAAATATTTTCTTACAATGGAAACACACATAAAGTTGAAGTCTGAATAACTTGTCACAATGTGTGATAACATGATGACTGTACTGCTGGATCTATATATGATCATAGATATTCCCTTATCACATATCAACAAAATGTCATAGTTTGGTCAAGTGACCTTGACTGTTCCTAAAATGTGTTTGAGAGAGCTCACCATAGGAAGTAGTAACAGTGTTAAAATCAAAACAATAAGAATATGGAAAGAGGAAGGAAGTATGCTAATCACAGAGCCTGATATCTTCATGAACACTAAATATCAAGTTTGACTCAGAGTTTCCTTGAGCAAAAAGGGGAACAGAAGTTACTTAGCTCTGCTCACCAGAAAGAAAAAAGTGCCCGCTCCCACCCACCCCTCTGCAAAATTCAGAAAGACTATTGTTTTGTGGAGTGTTTTGGACAGTAAGTATCACAAAAGATGATTTTTTTCCCACAGCACTGTGTAACAAATGGAGAAGTGATTTCCTATGTGTGCTTCTGGTAAAACCTCCCAGGAAAGTTCCAGAGTCAGATATTGTGGGCAAAGTCTGGTATAAACCAAGTTAAACAGGCTGATTCCTGTGAGGCTTTCCTTTCAGACCCTTCAATATGCACTTGTGTATTTGGTTCATCATGGAACTTTAGTCTGTGAAGATCTGTTAACATCTGGCAGAACTGGTGTCCTGCAGAACAGCGTTTCGGAAACACTCTTTAGATGTTCTTTCTTGAAATGTTTTTCCTCAGCCTGGATTTTGATCAGAGTGGCAAAGCCGACAGGTTGAGATTAGATTCTCTGAGGAGAAGTCAGTCTTCTGATTTTCCACGTGGCTGAAGGCAGAGGGACAGATGGAGAACACTGATATGAGACTAGTGACTTGGTGCTCTTTTGTGAAAGTTCTGAAGCCTAACCAGTCTTCTCGCTCTACAGAGAACTGAGTACCAGTGGACAGAACATGAGTTTTCCTTGAAGCAGTTTTAGATTCACTTTACCACCCGGGAAAAGTATTCAATTATTAAGATTTCTCACTCTAGAGGATGTCTAAGCCACATTACTGGAACATGTAGGACAATCAAAAAGTCTACAACCGGGGATGCTGACCCAGTTTTCTTCATACAGGACACAAGAATTTTTATTCCCATAAGCAGATTGATCAACCTTCCCATAATCCCCTCAAACCTCTATACAACGTTTCTAAATACATATTCTGTTTGGATGTTGTTAAGATAATATATCTAAGTCATATTGCCAAATACTAGGTTAAGCTAGTTAAAGGAAAGATAAGTTAGAAGCTTCCATTTTAAAAGAATAGATTGAAAACATCTCCACTTGTTACTGTTAAAGAACAACAATAATAATGAAATAAATAGGAAGGATCTTGAGTGGATGAAAGATTTTAACATACTTCTGGGAGAAGGAAAGTGGATGAAGGTATTATGGCGAAGGTATAATGAGAAAGCCAGAGGCAAGGCTGTATGCAAAAGAGGGCTACAGGGGGTCAGGGAAGAGATCCTTCCTGAAGAAACTCAGGGGGTTTCATATCCAGAGACGGTGAGGCTCCTAGAGGCTGGCAGTCCAGTGTTAATCACCAGGCAAAGAAGCCAGAGAGATTTTCTTTAGAGAAATTGACCTGGTTGGGTGGGGATGGACTAATGGTTTAGGAAACCTGAAATTTTGGAGATCCCCAGCCAAAAGGCTGTCCATCCAGCCATGTACCCAGAGCTCCCCATCAGCTTTCCCATTCAGACCTAATGAGGAAACAAACCTACTCACACAACAGCAGAGGAAACTTACATCGGTCACCTAAAAGCAATCTACGCCTAGGAAAACAGAATCATCAGACGTACATGGACACCAGGAATGTGAAAAAGTAAACAAGCAAAAAACTGAACTTGGAAAATCAAGAAGTTAAAAGATTCTAATTTATATCACCATGGAGAAGATATTACAACCATAAAACAAGAAGAGGGTGCTATGAAAAAGGAATAAAATCCATAAAGAGCTCAAGAAAACAATACATACTGCTTTTTGTATTTTGTTGTAGAAATCTTTGTCTCATACTCAGAATAACTTCTTCCATATTGTGCTTTAGAAGTGTTATTGTTTTACCTTTCACATGTAGAACAATCATCTAGAATTGATTTTGTGTACTGGGTGAGGTGTGAGTGTAAAAGTGATCCAGATCTATTTACTGAAAAGAACTCTTTCCCAACTACTCTGGACTATCATAAATGTAAGTATCCACATATGTGTGAGTATATTTCTGAACTTTTACTTTATTGGTTTATTTGCCTATTCTTGTCTCAATACCACTTTGTAAATTTGTAGTAAGCCTTGATATGAGGAGTGGAAATACTCCAGCTTTTCTCCTTCCATCATAGTCTTGGATATATCTTCCATTTGCATTTCAATATACATTTTAGCATCAATTTGTTATTTCCACAAAGAAGAAGAAGGAGGAGGAGGAGGAGGAGGGGGAGGAGGAGGGGGAGGAGAAGAAGAAGAAGAAGAGGAAGAAGGAGAAGGAGA